>NC_067311.1:834943-1049076 GCF_020740795.1 Apus apus | reverse complement strand
CCAGTCCCTGCTTTCATCTGCTGTGGCCTTTGCACTGAGGCTGGAGCACTTGCCAGAGAAGACTGATGCAAAGAAGTCATTGAGAACCTCAGCCTTCTCAATATCCTCGGTAGCTAGGTCTCCCATTTTCTTCAGGAGAAGGCCTACGTTTTCCTTGGTTGTCCTTTTATCCCCAACATACCTATAGAAGCTTTTCTTATTGCTCTTCATATCCCTGGCAAGGTTTAATTCCATCTGGGATTTTGCTCTCCTTACCTGATCTCTAGCTGCTCAGACACCTCTCTAATTCTCCCAGGGTATCTGCCCTAGCTTCCACCCTCTATATGCTTCCATCTTAAGTTTGAGCTTTTATAGGAGCTGCTTGCTCATCCACACCAGCCTCCTGGAGTTTTTACCTGACTTTCTCTTAGTTGGGATGCATTGCTCTTGGGCCTAGAGAAGGTGATCCTTAACTATCAGCCAGCTTCTGTGGGCCCTTCTTCCCTCCAGGATGTTATCCCATGGCACTCTTGAGCAGATTCTTGAAGAGGCTGAAATCTGCCCTCCTGAAGTCAAGGGTAGTAAGCTTGCTGTGAGCCCTCCTTGCTGCCCAAAGGATCTTGAACTCCACCGTTTCATGGTCACTACAACCAAGGCTGCCCTTGAGCTTAGCATCCCTCACCAGCCCTTCCTTGTCCAGCATAGCACCTCTCCTTGTTGGTTTCTCAGTTACTTGGGAAAGGAAGTTGTCATCCACACACTCTAGGAACTTCCTGGATTGTTTGTGCTTTTAAGAGGAATTGTCCCTCCAACAGATATCATGGTGATTGAAGTTAGCCATGAGTATCATGGCTTGTGAACGTGAAGCTGCTCCTATCTGTCTATAGAGTGCCTCATGTATACTCTCCTCCTGGTCAGGTGGCCTGTAGCAGACCCCCACTATAATGTCACCTGTGCCTGCCTTCCCTTTAATCTTAACCCATAAGTTCTCAGTTGGCTCCTCATCTGTCCCCAGGGAGAGCTCCATGCACTCCAGCTTATCTTTGACATAGAGGGCAACACCCCCACCTCGTTTTCCTTGCCTGTACTTCCTAAAGAGTTTATAACCCTCCACTCTGATGCTCCAATCATAGGAACCACCCCACCAGGTCTCTGTGATGCCAGTAAGATCACAGCCCTGCAGGTGCACATGCATCTGTAACTCCTCCTGTTTGTTCCCCATGCTGCGTGCATTTGCATAGAGGCATTTAAGCTGGGCCTCCAGTGAAGGTAACTGACCAGCTGGAGGGGCTGAGATTTCCTTATGCTGCACTCCAGGTGCTCCCCTGCTGATCTGCACCTCTTCTACAGGCTCTGAGCATCTATTACTGGTGCTGGCATCACAATGAAATTGGGTGTGGGATGAATGGAGGTTCCCCCCCAGCCACATCAGTTTAAAGCCCTCTTCACCAGCTTGGCTAGCCTATGGCTGAGGATGCTTTTCCCCTTTTCTGACAGGTAGATTCCATCAGTCCCCAGCAGACCAGGTTTGTCAAAGCTGGTCCCATGATCTTGATAGCCAAACCCCTGGATGTAGCACCAGTCACGTAGCCAGCTGCTGATTTGCTGGATCCGATTGGCTCTGTCTGTCCCCTTTCCTTTGACTGGCAGGATATATGAAAATATTACCTGTGCTCCAGAGTTCTTGACTGCTTTTCCCAGTAATCCTTTTTAATATTCTGCTGGTAGCTGCTTCAGTAGTACTTTTAATTTATTGGTTCAACTTTCTTGCTTGTTGCTGTTTTGTAATTATATTGTGATGTGTTCTGTCCAGTTGCTTATCTCATGAACTGTTCACAAGTCAGTGAAATATAAAGGCCTTTGTATCAAAACTCCAATTAATAATTGGGCATCAGTTATATCTTGCATTTTATAGGCTTTTGATATGCTTCTACACTTTTTTATTAAGGATTGAATTCTAGTCTAGTCTTGACCAAGGTCAGATTATACTTGAAGCATTCTAGAGATGTTCATACTAAACCCAAGCTGTTCTGAAAACAAGTATGTTTAAATAATAATATTTTATTAAGTAATAGCATATTTTTAGCTTTTTTTTTTGCTTTTTTGGGTCACTGCCTTTCTGAATGAGTTTCCTGTCAGGTTTTTCAGTGTTTCTAGACTTAATTAGTATCAGCATGCATATAACAATTTTTTTCTTAACTCAGTAATAACTTTGTTTTAGGGAGCAGTGTGGTAAGTTATCACTGAAGCCACAGCTGTGGAATAGTTCTGCCTGTAAATAAAGTGAACTAAAACTTAAAATGCATATGGCTTTGTGTAAAATAAGTGTTTAAAAAATCTTCCCCAAATATTGTTAACTCCATTGTCTTACTCCATCTATGTTGTAGGTTACCCTTTCCATTTCTAGAAGTTGACATTTAGCTCACTTGTCTTTTGGCTCTGTGCCAAGCCAATAGGATAAGTTCATGTTAAATGCTACAGCTGTCCTGCATGCAGGTTGAGACCCTGTTATGGGTTTCCCTCACTTCTAGATAAAACCAGTAGCTATAATATATACGTGTTGCAGATAATAATCTGAGTAAGATGCTGAATAGACAGCTATCTTATGAGTTATCTTATGAAGGTTCAAGATGATAAATAGGCTATATTGCTTGGTTCTTGTTTTAATAACTGATTCTGTTTTGTTTTCAATCACTGCTATAGTATTTAACTGTGGATGCTATCTGTAGACAGTTCCTTTGTGGCTGTCAATAAAATCCTCGGATATATCCACTTTCTTTTCAGGATTATTTTCCAATGTCCTATGTCTGCTGTAGCTTGAGTTAAATGTCTCCAATTGAAACTATTCTGAAATGGGACTAATGATCTATTAAGTTTTGAATCTATCTACCTTGAAAAATAAGACTGAGGACTCAACTGCTGGTCCTGTGCTTGTTGCTGATAGGATGCTATTGTATCTTTTTAAGAGATGTGCAACAGACATGAAGTCTTGATTATAACCAAATTAAGCCATATTTCAGTGTGATACTCAAGCAGGAGTATCTGTTATATTGATGTAAGAGTAAAAATATTCAGTGTGCATGTTATAGTTGGGTATGTGGGAGATTAGTTACATGCTGCAGAATAGTTTTATTCCAGTTATTTAGCATCAAATTAAAAATGCAGTTTTTACCCTTTTATCATGGGCATCTAGATCAGCATAGCACTTTATGAAGCTTGATAAAGCGTAATAAATGCTGTCCATCTTATTTTCAGTGACTCAAACTTTATGTAAAGTCAGTTGCGTGCAGCACAAGGATTATGTAATCTGTAGTATAGTTTTCAGTTCTGGTACTGTGGAAGTGCGGTATGTATTTCTGATGACTTCTGGCTCCTCTTTGTCTTTATTATTATCTTTATTCCTTCTTCTGTTTCAATTTTCCCAGTTGTTCCATGGTGGGAGTTGGGGATTATGTTAATGTAAGAATAGTTAGAATGCTTAAAAGTGTGTTTTTTATGCTCTCGGGCATTTTACTCTTCACTGGTATGCTTACTGCTTCCTACTATTGTGGCAGTCAATGCAATTTGTTAAACTGCTAGGGTCCTGTTTTGGATAATTTGTTTAGATATAGAGGAAGCGTCTAAAAACCTCCTTGGTATTACTTTGGTAGCTCTTTCTGGTTGCTTTGAATATGGGGAGGTGTAGTAAGTTGACCTTGGCTGACTGCTAGATGCCGTCCCAGCTGCTCTCTCACTCCCCCTCCTCAGCAGGACAGGGGAAGAAAATAAGATGGAAAAGCTTGTGAGTTGAGATTAAGGACAGGGAGATGGCTTACCAATTAGTCACAGGCAAAACAGACTCAACTGGGGGAAAATTAATTTAATTTATTGCCAATTAAAAAAATTGAGTGGGATGGTAAGAAACAAAGGCAAACCTACATATGCTTTCCCCCCACCCCCTTCTTCCCAGGCTCAACTTCACTCCTTTATTTCAGACTCTTCTACCTCCTCCCTCCATTCTAAGCAATGTGGGGGGGAATGGAGGGTTGCAGTCAGTTCATAACAGTTCCTCTCTGCTGTTCCTTACTCCTTGCACTTTTTTTCCCTGTTCCAGCATGGGTCCCTCCCACAGGATATAGTCCTTCATGAACTGCTCAAGCTGTGTTGGTTTATGTAAGGAAAACCACTGTTAGTTTTTAAAGTTTAGTTATTACAGTGGTTATGACTTTTTCAGAAGTTGTCTCAGAGTTACTGTGGCTGTAATACTTTGGGGTCAGAATAACATTGTTCTTCCTGTTTGTAGGACCTTTATGTGTATAGGTTGAACACCTGTCATGCTGTGGCTTGTGGCTTACTTCCAATCATCAGTGACCTTGCTATTTCCCCCTCTGTCTGCTTTAAAGATGCATCTTATCTTCAGACTGAGTGAAGTAAATCTTCCCAAATTTACAATGCAACACTTAGATTTGTGTTTTATTTTTCATGTGCTTTTGTACTAGGATTATGTTGGTCCTTATCCTAGCACAATTATTATAGAATGGTTTGGGTTAGAAGGGACCTTTAAAGGTCATCTAGTCCAACCCCCCTGCAATTAGTCCAACCCCCCTTGCAATGAGCAGGGACATCTTCAACTAGATCAGGCTGCTCAAAGCCTCAACCAAACCTGACTTTGAATGTTTCCAGGGGTGGGGCATCTACACCTTCTCTGGGCAATTTGTTCCAGTGTTTCATCACCCTCATTGTAAAAAATTTTCTTTCTTGTATCTAGTCTGAATATCCCCTCTTTTAGATTAAAACCATTTCTTCTTGTCCTATTGCAAAAGGCTTTGCTAAAAAGTCTGTCTTCATCTTTCTTATAAGCCCCTTTTAAGTATTGGAAGGCTGCTATGAAGTCTCCCTGGAGCCTTCTTTTCTCCAGGCTGAACAATCCCAACTCTCTCAGCCTGTCTTCACAGGAGTGATGCTCCAGCCCTCTGATCATCTTTGTGACCCTCCTCTGGACCTGTTCCAACAGCTCCATGTCTGTTTTGTGCTGAGAATTCCAGAGATGGATGTGTGAGAAACGTCTGTTGCGCCAATGAGCAGGCCCACACAGATCCTTCAGCGAAGCACAGTTTATTTACATTCTTGCAAGAATGGGTGACCTAAGCAAGTAGGCACACCCATAGCAAGGTGAATAATGGTTTATGTTCCCTATTCCCGACGCAAAGTTCCCTCCCCTGTTTCCCCACTGGCTGGGTACCCCAGGGTTTACAGCCCATCCGACGCTTCAAATTATCGTATAAGTTTCCCGCCCCTGTTTACACATTCCATTCTAGCAGGTTACTTTTTACCTTTTAAGGTCAAATTTTGACCTTTCTTGCCCCCTTGGCTGCCTTCCCAATTAACAATCTACTGTTGTCATCCTGCCCTGAGGAGCAACATAGAAGTAGCTTTGTTCGGCCTTATCTTGGGCCATAAATCCTTCTCCATGTTCAGATCCCCCAGATGGAGCCCAATTAAGTCTCTCAGTTTCTTGGCCGTAAACCACTCTTGGTATAATTGGAATGTGCAGATATCTCACTTATCTCAAACTATTATATTCCTAACACTAAAGTGTGTATATATATATATATATATGTGAGCCAAACCCAACACTATGTTTCTAACACTAGAATGCAAAATCAACATTACATTTAATTTCTAACAATTCCCCCTTCTTTTATTTACCCTACTGTTGCTTTTTGCATTATCTCAGGTTGTTTTGTAAGATGCCTCTAGTTCGAACAACATGATTTCACATCTCTCTTCAGGGGAGAGACAGTCTGGATTTTGCTCATCTAATAATAGCATTGTGTCAGCGTTATTATAATTAAGGATGTTAAAATGGAAATTATCGTCTCCTTCCATTTCCCAAACCAGGACTCTAACCATCCAGTGAGTGAGCTATCTATTCCCAAATTTTCTGCTAATTCATCTGCCAGAGTAGTGAGTCCTTGCAGTGCCTTAGTTATTGTAGGGGCAGTATTATTTGGAATAAAAGTACAGCACTTATTCCCCAGCATTACACATACACCCCCCTTTTCTGCCAGTATCATGTCTAATGCTATTCTATTTTCCCATGCCATCCTACTGGTGGCATCCAGTTGTTCTGCAATTCCTTTGACTGCATCCCTCGTATAGTTGATGAACCTTTGGTTATAATAAATATAATTTACTGTTACCCACCAGAACAGGAAGGACTCAAATCCTGCAGCTATCTGATTTCTAGCTTTGTGCTCATCAGGAACTCCCCTGGGGACCCCAATAGCATCAATGTAAATCCTATCATCAAATGATATCCCTAGACCTCTTTTTGTTCTCTCTCTCCCAACATGAGGCTCTTTTACATATGCCAGGGTGAATGGAATGGCCAATTGAATAAGAGCACAGGTACCTTTCCAATTGTAAGGGAGCACAGACCTTAGAATTTTTCCTCCACAATACCACCACAGATCTGCCCTGGGGACACTCATAGCTGAGTAGTTTCCTGCTTTGTCACCAGTCACATTCAGTGACTCAATACACATCTCCAAAGCTCCGATATCGTGAGAGACAAGCTGTATGGTTACCGGGCACTACAGAGAAAGCAGAAGGCACTCTGAGGTCCTTGATCTGTACAGCAGGAAAAAGCAGCGATAGAGACTTGCAAGCCTCATCACCCCATGCAGTTGTGTCTTGATATCAAGCAATCATGCATTTCATTCCCTGTGGGTCTTTGCTCCACCCCAATGGAAAAGGAACTATCTGTGCCATAGGCCTCCCTGAGGCACAAGCATAACAATTACTTTGATTCAAACTTTGCACTGTATATTTGACCCATTCTACCCAGGCATTTGTCTCTCCATATCCAGTTTCAATTTCAAAGGTTTGCTTTACATCCTTGACCTCTGTCAAGGTTACTACTTTTGGATCCACAGACAACAACTCACTATTATGATGATCCCCCTCATTTTCACTAAAAGGTTCTCTTCTCCTTTTATGCCCACAGAACCGATGTTTTTCCACACAACAGATAAACATTAACCCAATAACTGCAATAACCAGAATTACTGCAAACTCTACTTCATCAGTTAGCATGGATCAATTCTAGTGCTTCTTCAGTTTAAGGCACAAGGGGTTTTCAGCTGGGTAGGCCTGCCACTGTTCCTTCTCAGGTGGAGCCTCTACTGATCCTTTGAGTCAGGTATAATGAGTCCACCCTTTCTCAGCTGTCCAGATGGCAGTCTCTGTAGTCAACAGAACTTGAAGTGGTCCTTCCCAGGTTGGTTGGAGTTTGGCTTCTTTCCAGGATTTAACCAGGACCCAGTCTCCAGGCTGAAATCGATGCACTGCAGATTCCAAGGGTGGAGTCTGCGCCAAGAACCCTTGGTGCCTAAGGAAGGACAAAGAAGACCACAACCCGAGTATACAGTTCTTCAGAAAAACATCTTTAGTTTTGAACTGTGGAAGTCCATCACCTTTGCCTAAATATGGCAGTCCAAACAACATTTCATAAGGTGACACCCTTATGTCTGAAACAAAAATTCGGAGCTTCCAAACCCCCTTGCTTTCTAACACTCCTCACCGCAGTGGGAGGCTGGGTGCGGCTGGGTAAGGATTCCGAGATCAAGACCCAATAACAAACAAGCTGTTATTGAGCAGGCATTCTTTATCGCAGCGCTGGGCAGCACTGGGGAATTATCCACCATGAGTGCTCCAACGAGTCAGTGAAACACCCCTACTAATATACACCAAAAACATGCATATTCAGTTCCATGTCAATGAGTTCCCAGAATTCTTCTACATAGTCATTTTATTTCCTGGAATTGGCTATCTTTGTAATTATGCGTGCTCGAGGGTCTCCTGTGGGGTTCTTTGTTGATTCTAGTCCTTTGTCATCTTTGTCCTGTCTCTGTCCTGTTCCAGTCTCCCGCTGGTAGATTGCCCAGGTGGGTCAGAATCCACATCAGTGTGTCTGTAGGCCCCAGGGTCTTAGAAGACTTGATGTTATCGCAACCTACAGGATGCTTGGCATAGTTGACTGATAGTTTCACAAAGCACCTTGTTTTAAAAGCAACCCTTAGTATAGAGATTCATTATTTTAGTAAACTTTTATTAGGCTATATTTCTATTGAATTTACTAACAAATATTCTATGATGTATCATGTCTTTGACACTTAGTCAAAGGCAATTTAGTTTACCCAGGCTGTTCAACGCTTTAGAGATAAAGTGACTTCCCTGATCTGAATCAATATTTTCCACTATCCCATATCTGGGAATGATCTGTTCCAGGATTACCCTTGCCACTGTTGCTGCAGTAGCCGTATTGAGAGGAAATGCTTCTACCCACCCTGTTAGATGATCTGCTAGAACCAGTAAATATTTAGCTCTGCCTATCTTTGGTACTTGAATACTCTGAAAAGGTCTTAAAGCTAGAGCTCGTCCCCCTGTTGCTTGCCTTTTTAGCACCTTTTTGTTGATCTTTCTACAAACCATACATCCTTCACAAATTTGCTTAGCTATTGTATAAATTCCAATGCACCCATATTTTCGTAGCACCAGGTCACACATGGCTTGTGTTCCCCAATGGCTACTTTGATGCAGAACAGCTAATATTTCCCTCATGGTTTGTTTATTTAACATTTCTCTACCATCTGGGAGTAACCATTTTCCATTTGGTTTTGTTGCCCCCAGTTTCTTAATTGCCTCTTTTTCTTCAAAAATTGGAGTTGTCTTTGGAGCTGGCACCTCAGGAATGAGACAATTCATTGTTATTACTTCTGATTGCATGGCTGCTTCTCGAGCAGTTTCATCTGCCAGCCTGTTCCCTCTAGCTTGTGGGGAGTTTCCTTTCTGATGCCCATTAACATGCACTACTGCTACTTCTTCTGGCAGCATCAAATTTTGCAGCACTTGCTGAATAAGTTCTCCATGGGCCAACTCCTTCCCTTTACTGTTTACCAGTCCTCGCTCCTCCCAGATTTTCCCAAAGGTATGCACTACTCCGAAGGCATATCTGGAATCAGTGTAAATTGTTCCTTCCTTGCCTTCTAGCATCAGTAGTGCTTGGTTGAGAGCATATAACTCACATGTTTGGGCTGACCATCCATTAGGTAACCGCCCCATTTCTTTGACTTCACTGCTTACCCCTTCTACAATAGCATATCCATTGTGCCGCTTTCCCTGAATTACTCTTGAAGATCCATCTGTGAACAGCTGAAGTCCTGCATGCAAAGGTATATCCTTAAGATCTGGTCGGACCTTGTTTTGGTATTTTATTAGGTCCAAGCAACTATGTTCTAACTCTAAGTTTTCATTATCACCTTTCTATAAAAAGGAGGCAGGATTCAGGCATGACTCTGTTTTTAAAGTTAAATCATCCTTTTCCATTAGTGTAATCTCATATTTCAGGATTCTAGAGTCTGTCAGCCACCTACCAGCTTTTTGAGTCACAGTTGTTTTTACTTGATGTGGTGTGCTTACACTTAATTTCCCCCCAAAAGTTAATTTCCTGCTTTCTTCTACCAAAAGGGCAGTTGCTGTCACTGTCTGCACACACTCTGGCCAACCCCGGCATACTGGATCTAAAAGTTTAGCCAGATAAGCCACCGGCTGCTGCTTCCCCCCCATTCTTGGGTGAGAACTCCCAGAGCTGCTCCACATGCAGCAATATTGTCTGGGGAAGTGGCAGATTTACAACTCCCTGGATCCTTTCAGGGTTAATCCTCTGCTTTCCTCCTGAAATAAGGTGTCCCAAATATTTAACCTCTTCCTCCACATACTGGAGTTTTGTCTTTGAGACCCGTAGGCCCTGTTTACCCAAAAAATTTAAAAGTGAATCTGTGGCTTGTTTTATTTCTTGCCGCTCTCTTCCTGAAAGGCAAAGATCATCTACATACTACAACAATAAAACTTCCCTGAGGTGTTTCAAAATGTTCCAAAACTTGTTCCAGCACTTGCCCTAATAAAGTAGGGGACTCTGTAAAACTGTCCACCTAAGCTGTTGTTTACGCCCTGTCTGAGGATCTTCCCATTCAAAGGCAAATAGGTCTCGGCTTTCTGGATCTAACGGGCAAGCCCAGAAAGCATCTTTGAGATCTATAACACTAAACCATTGGTGTTCATGTGGTATTTTACTCATCATTGTTTAAGGGTTAGGGACCACAGGATGCCGGACTTTAACAATTTCATTAATTTTCCTCAGGTCTTGCACCAGTCTGTAAGATCCATCAGACTTCAGTATTGGTAAGATAGGTGTATTAAAAGGAGACATGCAGGGTTCTAATAGCCCATCTTTGAGCAAGGTTTTAATTACCAGCTGAAGACCCCTTTTTCCTTCAATAGAGATGGGATATTGCTTTTGCCTCACCACCTCATTTGCCTTTTGCAATGCAATTTTCAAAGGGGTTATGCTCAAGCCTCCTCTACTACCATCTCTGACCCACACCAAGGGATCTATTCCAGCCTCATCTTGTTCTGTTAACATATTCATAGCAATAACCATACATTCTGAGTGAGTTCTAATTTGCAAGCCCAATTGTATAATCATGTCCCTGCCCAATAGGTTACCCCCTGCCTCGGGAACATACAGCAACTGTCCCTGGGCTTTTCTATTCCCAATTTTAAGCCTTGTAGGTTCAAATGTAAAAACTCCAAACTTTTCTCCCTCTATTCCTGCAACAAACACTAGTTGACAGGTTAACTTTAGCCCAGGAGGAACATAGTTTAAAGAAGTTCTGCTCGCTCCTGTATCCACCAAGAAGATTACCCCTTCTTCCTGGGGTCCCACCTTTATATTTATCAAGGGCTCTGGGTGGGACTGAGAGAACCCCTGAGTTTCAAGATGCATCATTGACATCACTCTCCCTTCTCTCTTCAAGTCTGGGCACTGCTTTTTAAAATGTCCCAGCTTGCCACAGTTATAACATCCAGCTGAAGGGAGGTTACCAGACAATCTTTGTCCTGATAATTTCCTACTTCGTTCTGCACTTCTCGCTCTCATTCTCCGTTCTCTCTTTCCTCGGCTCCGTTTCCACTCTCTCTCTCTCTCTCTCTCTCTTGCACTATGGGTTCGAGTCTCTGCTTCACAACCTGGTCCATTGTACAAACCATCCTTTTAACCTTCTGTTTCTGTTTCTCTTCCTCCCGATTCACATACACTTTCTGTGCTTCTCTCAATAACTCCTCAAGCGGTTTTTCGCTCCAGCTTTCTACTTTCTGTACCTTCTTTTGAATGTCTGGCCATGCCTTAGTAACAAAATGTACTTTTAACAAACCCTGGGTCACCGGATCCTCAGGGTTCATGCCTGAATATTTCCTCATCTGATCCTGTAACGTTTGTAAAAAATCTGATGGGAACTCATCCTTCCCTTGCTGGAGTTCAAATGCCTTAATAAAATTTTGGGATCTCGGGCAGCCTCTTTAATTCCCTGTATTATTAGTTCTCTCAGGTCTTTCATATTATTCCGGTGTACAGGGTTATTATTATCCCAATTGGGATCCACATTGGGGAATTTCTGCTCTGCGGGAACTACCCCTTGCCCGGGAGGGTTTCTCCTTTCCCATTCTTGCAGAGCCGCCCGTCTAATCATTCCCCGTTCTTCTCCACTAAACAGAATATTCATGATGGACATTAATTCTGTTCAGGAATAATAATTAGGACCCAAAAATTGATCTAATTGTTCAGATAAGCCGACAGGGTCCTCAACCAATGATTTCATTTACTTTTTAAAGTTCCGTACCTCAGTGCTTGTCAGCGGGGCACTGACACATCCCACCTGTCCGGGACCAAGAGGTACTTCCCGGAGGGGAAACAGCTTCCACCGAGCCTGCCTGTCGGTGGTTGCCCCCTTGTATGGGAAAACTCTCCAAATCTCTTTTACATTGTTCCAATTTTCTTCTCAATTTTGGAAAGTTTGTCAAAGGGGAAGCACTCGCAGCACTTGCAGCTTCCTTGTAAGTGCTGTCACAGTGCTCAGGGTGCTGTAAAGGGGGAGAGGAATTCACAGGAGTGTGTGAAGTAGAGGAATGATTTACAACACTCTCCTGGGGCTTAGGATTGTGGGGAGGTGGAGGAGGGTTAACAGGACGGTCCTGGGGACGCTCTGTAATCCAGCACAGAGCATACTCACACTCCTCCAAAGAAAAAGGAATTTTTGCATTCACATAGAAATGCAAATCCTGGCACAGCCAGCTATTATCCAACCCATACTTTGGCCTAAATACATGCCGCCCCCGTATGGGTTCCCATGTCCAGATAAACACACAATAGTTTATCATCTTCTTCTTATCCTTCCCTTTGGTACCTGACATGTCTTCCCAGTACTTCCCAGTACTGCAGCATCCTCCCTAAAGGACTGTCTGGAGGAATTGCTCCCGAGGATATTCCCTTATCCTCCCTAGGCCTAGCGCTTTTCTTTCATTCCCGAGACTCTCCTTGCACTCTTTTGCTCTCGCTTCGTCCTTCTCCGGCTGTTTTCCTCGCGGAAGAACAGAACCGCGAAGTTGGACTCCGCACTCGCTTCGTACTAACGTACGTCTCACTCACACACACACACACACGAGTCTCAAACCACCAGGGTGATACTTAACAGTCATTTTTCTCACCCCGGCCCCGACGACCAAGGCAATACTTAACGGTCAATTTTCTCACCTTGGTCTGTGCACAGAGTCTGCCTGGTCGATATCAGGGCGCCTACTTTCCTTTATCCTTTATTTCCCCCTCTGTGGTTCGTGGGATCTGTTTATAACCAGTCTCGGGTCTTGGTCAGTCTCCCTGGAGCCAGCGCCGCCGATCCACGGAACCGTTGAACTCAACGGGGTGCACCTTTCCGTTCTTCAGAGGTGACGGCTCCCTGGATGATGACTTCAGCTCCCAGACGAGCCCCTAAAATTTGTGAGAAACGTCTGTCGTGCCAATGAGCAGGCCCACACAGATCCTTCAGGGAAGCACAGTTTATTTACATTCTTGCAAGAATGGGTGACCTAAGCAAGTAGGCACACCCATAGCAAGGTGAATAACGGTTTATATTCCCTATTCCCGACGCAAAGTTCCCTCCCCTGTTTCCCCACTGGCTGAGTACTCCAGGGTTTACAGCCTATCCGACGCTTCAACTTATCCTATAAGTTTCCCGCCCCTGTTTACACATTCCATTCTAGCAGGTTACTTTTTACCTTTTAAGGTCAAATTTTGACCTTTCTTGCCCCCTTGGCTGCCTTCCCAATTAACAATCTACTGTTGTCATCCTGCCCTGAGGAGCAACATAGAAGTAGCTTTGTTCGGCCTTATCTTGGGCCATAAATCCTTCTCCATGTTCAGATCCCCCAGATGGAGCCCAATTAAGTCCCTCAGTTTCTTGGCCGTAAACCACTCTTGGTATAATTGGAATGTGCAGATATCTCACTTATCTCAAACTATTATATTCCTAACACTAAAGTGTGTGTATATATATATATGTGAACCAAACCCAACACTACGTTTCTAACACTAGAATGCAAAATCAACATTACATTTCATTTCTAACAGATGCAGTACTCCAGGTGGGGTCTGACCAGAGTGGAGTTGTCACGAGCCGATGCCGGGGGGGCTAGCGGCTGTCAGGATGTTTTCGTGACTTCTCCCCCCCCAATTTGGAGGGGCTGTTGAATAAGACCGAGGGCTCACATGTGGTGTTCGCCTCTCACAGAGAAACAGCCGCTGCGGGACCATATCTTAGAGTGGTAGTTAGAATACACCCCCACCACGCTCACAAATTGCTATTGAGACCAATGTTTAGTTTACGAATTAACCGGTTTATTAAGGGTTAACACAAACTGAGGGATGAAGTTTAGGGAAAATGTAAAAATGGCAAATGGCTACCAGGGATATATCGGGGAAGTAATGTGTCTTTTAGGGAGGTAATGCAAAAAGTACTATGCTCTTAAGGCGTTCTTTCTGAGAGGGTTGTGGATCAAAGGAGAGGGAGGGAGGAGTTGAGCCTGGTAGGAAAGTTAGAGAACGTGTCTGTGTGTGTGTTTACCCTTCAGTAGCTTGTGGCTCCTGGGATGCGGCTTCTTTTCCAGCTGGCAGGGCTCGGTAGCAGGTCCGTAGGGGGCCGACTTCCCGGTAACAGGGGCGACCCCCAAGCGGCAGGCAGGCAGGCGGACGCGGCAGGCTCCAATCCCGGGGCAGAGCGGCAGGTGGACCGGGCAGGCAGCTACGGCAGGATCTTGAAATCCGTGATTTTGGGAGGGGGCAGCCCCTCGCGGCGCAGCAGCAGCTTGGTTTCCCCGGTAACCGGCAGCAAAACGGGGGGGGGGGCTCCGGCCCCGACGGCTGCGGGTAGGACCCCGTGCTTCAGGGGTCAGAATCCCAGCACACTCACCGTTAAGGCTCAGGCTCAATTCCCAGGGCAGACAGGCAAGCAAGCAGGCTGGCTAGCAGGCCTGGCAGAGTCCCAGCACCAGGCGAGAAGCGTCCAAGCAGGCCTCAGTCTCACCTGCTAAACTCGCCACCTTTTTATACCCCCATGACCCACCTGTCCAGTCAGTGTCACTGTCCAGAGCCAATGAGCGTCCATGAGCCCCAAGTTAGGGCCGTAACTAGCAAGAGCAATGTATTACTTGTTGCCCATCCTTCCTGCATTGTATCACACCTGTTGTTTTGCTTTCGTTTGTCCTTGAGCAGCAGGCCTATCTTTGGTCAGTTAGCTGGGTGTAATCAGCAGAAGGCCTTTGCTGACTTAAAAGGCATTTTGTTTAGTCTGATGTGGGGAAGAAGAACAGTTTCCCACAGGAGTACAGGGGGAGAGTCACCTCTCTTGACCTGCTGGCCATGCTTCTTTTGATGCAGCTCAGAATACAGTTGGCTTTCTGGGCTGTGATTGCACATGGTTGGCTCGTGTCCAGCTTTTCATCAACTAACACCCTTAAGTCCTTCTTTGCAGGGCTGCTCTCATTCCCTTGATCCTCCAGCCTGTATTGATATTGGGGATTTCCCTGACCTGGATTCAGAACCTTGTACTTGCCCTTGTTGAACCTCTTGAGGTTGACATGTGCCCACTGTGCCTATTTTGTTCCTGATGTGTCACAGTTTGACTCAGGATCGGCAATTGAACCAGCGACAATGTTGCTCTTGATTCCACCACCCCCCCCCAGGTAAGGAAGGAGAGAAATAATGAAGGAGAGAGACTTTCCAGATTGAAAACTAAACTAGACAGCTTTAATTAAATACTAGTGATGGAAGAAAATAGGTACACATGTGTGCAACAATGTGCAAAACCCTATTGCCTCCCCCCACCCCTAGCAACTCCCATGGCATCTCCTTAGTTGTGAACAGTTCCAAAATGTCCCAGAGCTGCCGGAGAGAGTGGCAGAGCAGACAGGAGCTGAGGGGAGAGTTATGAGGGTCAGGATCGCATGAGCCTGGGGATCAACAGTGATGGATAGATGGAGTCCTCCCCTGATGCTGGCAATGAATGGAAGAGAAGGGAAGAAGAAGCAGGAAGGGAGTTGACTTCCGTGATTCCTGACCTTACATCGATCTTACGTAGATATATGGAATGGAATAGTTTGGCAAGTTTTGCTGTCCATCTAGTCTACTCCTCCCTATGGGAGGGTTGCAGATATGACTTTTCTGCTCCTTAAGCACCTGAGTCCACAGATTCAATGAGTAGAGCAAAGTGTCCTTGATCTCTAGGCTGTAACATAAACATTCCAGTGTTATCAGTCCAGTAGCTGGAAAACTTGTTGCTAGTTAAAAGAGTTCTCTAAAGAAAAAAAAAAAAGAGTATAAGGAAAATTAATTGGCTTCCTCCTAGCTTAAACCAGGACAATGATGGTACTGCCTGTGGTTAACTTAGTTTTACTTATTAATAAATTTAAAATTCATGCCCAGTTCTGAAAGCTACTGCTCTGGTAAAGTTAAATAAACCTTATCTGCTAATCTGAGTCAATAGTTGGCAAGCGAAATAACCATGGTGATGGAGAGGGCTACATGCCAACAGAAACTTCAGTTCTTTTAGGAAACAGGCCTTTGTATTTAGGGTTATTATAATTGCTTTCTAATTCCCGTGTTTTTGGTTGTGGCAGTGAACAGTAGGCAGTTTATTTACATGAAGGAGGAAGTACGTTTGTAGTAGTTTGTAACATTTTTCCCTCAGATGGATTTGTTTTTAATATCTTTGTTTTGTGATGCAGAATGTTCTACTAGACTACCTCTGGGATCTGAGCTCAAATCAGGTCACTGCTGCACTTGCACTGCTTCTTGTGAGGTTTGGGTGGTTCTTGCTATAGCACTTACTATGACATGCAACTCAAATCCTTGGTTACAACAATTTTTCAATCTGCCATGGCTTACAACTAGCATTTAATTTTAAATAGACTGGCAATGTAACAAATCTAAAAAGCTTGACCATGCTTCTTGGTTTGGGAGATGATTAGTCAATTTCTTAATGCCATAGCTAATGCCTATCACCTAAGGTGTGTGGTATCCAACAGGCTTACACTGTGCTGTCTGTTTTTTAACCTAATTCTCTCAACTAGACTAACCTAAGACTCTCAACTAGATCATTTGATACAGAACACTACTTTTCTTGGCGTTTGAAGACAATTTTATTGGAGTTTGACAGGGATGATTTAGTGCCAGCACCTTAACACTGCCTCCTACCCTGCTGCTGATTCTATTCTCAGACCATCAGATTGCATGCCACTTCTCTGCCAATTCTAACCTCTGACTGGCAGATTGGGGGGCCGGCTGTTTTGAAATGTAACAATTAAAACTTTGGCCAGCCTAAGCCTGCTGATTTTTTGTATTTGTATGATTGAGTTGTTTTTGCCTCATTGTGATTTTTCTAAGGTTTGAATGAGTTGTCTTTATCTTGTGAATGTTTGGTATTGCCATACTACTCTTCCAGCAGATGTCAGGGAAGTTGAAGGGCCCTAGCAGGATGAGAGCCTGCAAACAAGATGTCTCTTGTTGCTGGAGTAAGAAGGCTTCATCAATAGACTCCCCTTGATCAGGCAGCCTGTAGTAGACACCAACAACAAGTATCTCTTTGTTGCCTCAGTCTCTAATTCTTACCCATGAGTTTTCAATCAGCTTGTGGCTATTCTTCAGAGACAGCTCCTCATACTCCATCCATTTCTTGATGTAGAGGGCAAGGTCTTCATCCCTCCTTCCTCGCCTGTCCTTTCTGAACATTCTAAAGCCATCAATAGCCTCACTCCAGTCATGGACTTTGTCCCACCAGGTTTCAGTAATAGCAACCAGGTCATGGCTTTCTAGCAACACAGCGGTTTCCACCTCCTCCTGTTTGTTGCCCATGCTGTGTGCATTGGTATAGAGGCAATTCAGCTGGGCTGTCTGCTGTGTCACCTTCTTAGAGGAACAGCCCTTAATTAATAGAATCATAGAATGGTTTGGGTTGGAAGGGACACTAAAGATCATCTAGTTCCAACCCCCCCTGCCATGGACAGGGACACCTTTCACTAGACCAGGTTGCTCAAAGCTCCATCCAACCTGGCCTTGAACACTTCTGGGGGGGGGGGCATCCACAACTATTCTGGACAACTTTCTTCTAGTGTCTCACCAGCCTCATAATAAAAAATGTATTTCTTATGTCCAATTGAAATCTACCCTCTTTCAGTTTAAAACAGTTCCCCCTTGTCCTCTTGCTACGTACCCTTGTGAAAAGCCCTTCTTTAGCTTTCCTGTAGGCCCCCTTCAGGTACTGAAAGGCTGCTATAAGGTGATCCCGAAGCTGCCTTTTCTCCAGGCTGAGCAACCCCAACTTCTTCAGCCTGTTTTCATAGGAGAGGTGTTCTAGCCCTCTGATCATCTTTATGGCTCTCTTCTGGTATTGCTCCACCAAGTCCATGTTCTTATGTTGGGGGCCCCAGAACTGGACACAGTACTCCAGGTGGGGTCTCATGAGAGCAGAGCAGAGAGGGGAGAATTACCTCCCTTGATCTACTGGCCACACTTTTTGATGCAGCCCAGGATACGGATTTCATTGGTGCTTCCCTGTGTCATGGATGGGATGGGATGGCAGATGCGACGTATGTGCACAGATCAAGATTTATTGCATATAACATTGGGGTCTTAACTCCTTAAAGTAGAAGACACAAATACAGTCAAAGTGTAGGGAAAGTGGGAGATCGGAACAGAAGTTGAAGTTTGAATGCAAAGGGTATCTTAACAGTGAATTTTACTACTTGTAGTTAGATAAAACAATAAAGGTTAACCATTAAAATGCTAGCAGCTTACTTATTATCAAGTTTTATACTAGGCCTAGAGCATTGTGGTGTCCTTTAAGATTGATAATTAATCTTAAACTTAATGATGAAAATTACTTAATGTTAAGTTTGCTAATAAAGACAATGAAAGAGTTGATATCTCTGCCTGGCTGCAGCTGGGTGTCTGGGTGGATTGTAATTCTTGAGAATTAGTCTCTCTGGCAAGCATCCCTCCTGGAGAGGAGAAGGTCCAGCAACCTTCTGGGAAAGTGTATGGGAAGTCCCCTCAGTCAAAGATGGGACCAGGCTTTTATAGAATAAAGTGGATTGACTGCTGTCATTTAACCATTTATCTATACCTCCACAATCTCTCATTGGAGAATAAAAGGAAAACAGTAGAAAAAGACATGAAGGCCCTGTCCTCACCAAGCAAACTCTTTTAGTTGTTTGTTCTTACTTTATCTCTGTTTCAGGCCTAGTTGTGGCTGGGCTGGGCTCCGTGTTTTTCAACACCAGAGAGCAGCTGGTGTTATGAACATGAACTTGGCCCCTGTTCGTACCTTTCAAGGTTGTTACCAACTCAGAGCTTGCTAGGCCTTTTTCCCTTTCTCATGGGAATCTTTTCAGTTCAGGCCTGGGCCTGCAAAACAGAGACAAAAAGCAGTTGAATCATAGAGGGGAAACTGAGGCAGGCATATTGAGAGATGGAGCGTCCTCCTACAACCTATTGCTTCCTCAGGAGCCCCTGGCTCATCTCAGTAAGACTTCAAGTGTGCTGCAGTGTACCCAGCACATCTCAGAGCAACAGGCCAATGGCCCTCACTAGCACACTGTCCCTCTAACCTTGGTGCGTCATCCCACAGCTTGTCACAGGCAAGTCTGATATTATACCACTCCCCTTTCAAGTCTAGCTTAAAGCTCTGTCAATGGGCCCTGCAAGCTTCTGAGAAAAGATCCTCTTCCCCCTTTGAGAAAGGTGAATCCCATCTGATGCCAGCAAGTCTGGTGCTGTGTTGGCCATCCCATTATCAAAAACCCCAAAACTGTGGCAGTGACACCAGCCACAGAGTCACCTGTACATCATGGGTACATCTCACTGCCTGCAACTGGAAGGAGAGAGGGGAAAAAAACCCCCTGTGTTCTAGATTCCCTCACCAACCATCCTAAGGCCTTGAAGTCTCTTTTGATTGCTCTTGGACTATGCATTCCAGGTTCATCACCACCCACATGGAAGAGCAGTAATGGGTAATAGTCTGAGGACCATACCAAGCTAGGAAGTTTCCTAGCAATGTCCTTAAAACCTGGGCCCCAGAGAAACAGCAGGAGGGTCTGTCTGGCATATTGGACCCTCTGTTCCCCTCAGAAAGGAGTCACCTACCACTATAATCCATCTTTTCTTCCTCATGGAGGTGGTCATGGTACGGGGGTAAGCCTTTCTGACCTTGGCGACACCTCCGGTGTAGATGCACCATCATCCATTGACTGGCCTTCCACATCCAGAGCCTCATACCTGTTGTGCAGAGGCACCTGGGAAGGTGAGGTGGGCAAGGAGGGGGGTTTGCCTGCCACTATGAGCATGGACTTTAAGCTACTGCCTTTAGCCTAGCAGGGGGAGGATACAGGGTCCTCTTGATTTTGTTTTGTTGTTTGTTTTTTTTTCTAGTGGCTGTTTCTGTTTCAGGGAGGGCAGAGCATGGCTCCACCAGTCTTTCTTTCTCAGCCTCCCTGATGCACCTTAACCTTTCTACTTCTCATAGCTATGCCACCAGGCTAAGCAGATTGTCCACCTGGTCACACCTCATACAGCTGTTCTCATTACTGCCCTCTGTTACTAGTGAAAGCCTCTGCTGGGTGGATACCATAGCTATGCTCCTTCTGAGAGAGGGTGATGACCACCAATTTAACTCAGTTCTTGAGGTGGTAAGGTGACTATGCCATTACTGGGGATGATATAGTGCCACCACCTTCCTGCTGTCACCTTTCTGCCACCTCCTACCCCGCCACCCAATCTATCCTCAGGTCAACAAATGGCACTAATATCGTTCAGCCACTGCTTCTCCGCTGATTCTAACCTCCAATCAGAAAATGACAAGGCCAGACACCTGAGATGGGGGCCACGGGAGATGCCCATCACCTTATCTTTGCTGCTGGTTTTTCAGAAAAAAAACCTTTGCACAGCAATAGCCTGTGGTTTTTTCGGACAAGCCTTGCTGTTTGGAAACATACCAAATCTTTGGCCATCCTAAACCTGCTGTTTTTCTGTATTTGTATTATTTGCTTTTACCTCATAGTGATTTTTTTTTTTCTATCTAAGGTTTGAATGAGTTGTCTTTAACTTGTCATGTTTGATATCTCAAGTGTGATTGAGTTGCCTGTCTCACACGGCTAACTTTTGGTCTTCATCTCATTGTCAATCAAATGGGAGGTACTGAAAATACAATATGAGGTAAAAGCACTCAAATATACATTGTGAGGATGCTGGGGTGGTGGGACACTGCCCATAAATCCCTCAATATGAAAATCAACAACCTCACAAAAACAAAGGTAACAATAAGATAAGGCAGGGAGGAGCACAACTTTTAAATTTTTGTATTTGACATCTACTTGAGTTGCCTGCCCTTTGTCATGATTTTTCCTATCTCAAGTTTCAATGAGTTGTCTTGGTCTCGTGCATGTTTGGTATCTCAAGTGTGATTGACTTGCCTTTATCTTATTGTGAGATCACTGAAAACAATTGCAGAGCAAGGTGGACATCTCTGATGGCTGAGCACCATGAAGCTAGCACAATCAGCTAGTGTGTGTTACAAATGATGTGACTCATACACTCGAACTCCCCTATATATACACAGTTTCCTTGCAAAAATCACACTGCTTGGCTGCTACTCGTGAGATGGCTGCGACAATTTGAAGCCAGAGAGGAAGGGAAAAGTTCGCTTTTGATGGATACCTTTATGTATTCCATAAACTCAACAAATGCGATGAATCTGTTAAATTTTGGCGTTGTGAAAACAGTCGATGGTGCAAGGCCAGAATTCACACCAGGAATGGAGAGTTCATTGAGAAGATGAATCAGCATTCCCACCTTCCTTCAGCAAGGTGGCAAGATTTGTGATGGCAATAAGGCATCAAGCTGAAGAAACAGTGGAGGGTACAAACAAAGTCATTCATTTGTGCATGTCCAACTTGAGCTCAGTGGTTCATTCATGCTGTAATTCCAAGAACAGAAGCTTTATGGAAAATAATCCAGAGAAGACAAAATAAATTACACGCAGCACGTCCTGACCCAGTGATACTGGGTGACCTTGTGTTACCTGAGGAAGACAAGTCCTATTCACCAACACCAGGCATGCTGGAGTCATTCTTGCTTGGTGATATTGAAGAGGGACCCAGAAGGATTCTTATATTTGGCTGCAAATTCTGCAAACATCTGACACCTGGTATGTGGACGGCACCTTTGCAATAGCCCCCAAGCTCTTTGTCCAGGTCTATGTGATCCTGCCAAAGAAATATGGGGGCATGCATCCCATGCTGTACGTTCTTCTGCCAGACAAATAATGTGCCAAGTATGAGCAGTTGTCTGATTTCATTAAAACACTGGTGCCTAACATACAGCCACAGTCCATTCACTGTGACTATGAAATGGCTGCCACGAGTGCTGTAAAGGAATGCTTCCCAGAAGTAGCTCTGAATGGCTGCTTTTTCCACCTGGTTCAGAATATGAGGAGGCATTTGGCGGTGACAGGTATGTAGCAGGACACTCCATCTCAGTGTGCCTGCCACAGTTTCCCTTTGTGATTCAATTACTCTCTGTCTCTCAGTTTTACAAGCCCAGGCCTGGAGTAGAAAGATTCCCATGGGAAAGGGCCTAGCAAGCTCTGAACTGGTAACAACCTTGAAAGTGCAAGTAGAAGGCCAAGTTGCTGTCTGTAATGCCAGCTGCTCTCCTGTGTTGAAGAACAGGGAGCTCAGCCTAGCCTCAGCTAGGACAAAATGGAGACAAAACAAGAATGAATAGTTAAACAAAAGAGTTTGCTTGGTGAGAAAAGGGCCTTCTTGGGTTTTTCCCCTGTTTTCCTTTTTGTTCTCCAATAGGAGATTTTGGAGGTACAGCTAAGTAGTTAAATGGCAGCAGCCACTTTATTCTATAAAAGCCTAGTCCCATCTTTGATTGGGGAGACTCCCATACACTTTCTGTAGAAGGTGTGCTGGACCTTCTTCTCTCCAGCAGAGATGCTTGCTCAAGTGATTACTCCTCAGAGGTTGAGAAACGAGACAAGGGACACCTAGCCATAGCTGTGAAAGGGTGAGAGATACCAACTCCCCATATGTCATTAGCCAGCTTTAAATATTAAGAAAGGTTTCCCTGTTAAGGTCTAGAACTTTAAAGATCTTAAGATTCTTTTAGATAATTACAATTATTGTATTGCCACCTTGCCTAGGTATTACTTTAATAATTGTTTTAGATCTAGTATAAGACCTACTAATAAGCAAGTTGCTAGCATTTAAATGGTTAAGCTCTGTCAACTAACTATTAGTTGTGCATTTTATTGTTAAGATACCTTTTGCATTATTGCTTTAACATCCTGTTTTACTACCCCAATATCCCAGCCCTCATTCAATCAGATCTGTGCCTTTTTAGTCCAGTCGTAAAGACCCCAGAAAGCAGATGAGCATCTTGTAAATGTTGTGTCTGGTTATGGCAATAGAACCTGCATAGAATATTTGTGTGCCAACATGCACAATTATCATAGAAACATAGAATGTCTTGGGTAGGAAGGGACCTGTAAAGGTCATCTAGTCCAACTCCCCTACAATAAGCAGGGACATCTCGAACTAGAACAGATTGCTCAGAGCCCTTGAACGTTTCCAGGGATGGGGCCTCCACCATCTCTCTAGGCAACCTGTTCCAGTGATCCGCCACCCTCGTATTAAAGAACATTTTCTTAATGTCCAACCTAAATCTACCCTTTTCTAGCTTAAAACCGTTACCCCTTGTCCTATCGTTACATGCCCCAGTGAACAGGTCTTCCCCAGCCTTCTTACAGGCCTCTTTCAGGTATTGGAAGGTCGCTATAAGGTCCCCCTGGAGTCTTCTCTTCAGGCTGAACAACTCCAACTCCTTCAGCCTGTCTTCCTAAGAGAGGTGCTCCAGCCCCCTGATCATTTTCATTGCTCTCCTCTAGACATGCTCCAACAGGTCCACATCCTTCTTGTGTTGGAGGCTCCAGAGCTGAATGCAGTACTTCAGGTGAAGTCTCACCAGGGCAGAATCACCTCTCTCAGTCTACTGACCATACTTCTTTTGATGCAGTCCAGGATGTGGTTGGCCTTCTGGGCTGCAAGTGCACATTGGTGACTCATGTCCAGCTTTTCATCCACTAGTACCCCCAGGTCTTTTTCCACGGGGCTGCTCTTTAGCATGTCCTCTTAGACATTAGGAAGAAATTCTTTAGTGTAAGGGTGGTGAGACATTGGAACAGGTTGCTTAGGGAGGTTGTGGATGCCCCCTCCCTGGAAGTGTTCAAAGCCAATTTGGACAGGGCTTTGAGCAACCTGCTCTTCTGGAAGGTGTCCCTGCCCATGCAGGGGGATTGGAACTAGATTATCTTTAGTGTCCCTTCCAACCCTAGCCATTCTATGATTCTATTATGTCTTACCCCAGCCTGTATTGATATCTCTTGTTGCCCCTGCCCAGGTGCAGGACCCTGCACTCGGCCTTGTTGAACTTCATGAGGTTCACCTGGGCCCACCTCTCCAGCTTGTCCAGGTCCCTCTGGATGGCATCCCATCTGTTGTGGTTTGGGCCCAACACAACAACAAAGGGACAGCCCCATGGCTGCTCACTCAACTCCCCCCACACACACACACTGGGATGAGGACAAAGCTCATGGGTTGAGACAAAGGACAAGGAGGGTTCTTCACCGATTAAGGTCCCAGGCAAAACAGACTCAACTTGGGGAAAAAATAATAATTTAATTTCACACTAATCAAACACACACAGGACACAGACACACACACAGAGCAGGGCTTGCATATGTTTCCCCCACCCCTCCCTTCTTCCCCGGGCCCAAATCCCTTTGTTCCTGGTTTCTCTCCCTCCTTCCCCCCAGCGGCACAGGGGAACAGGGGATGGGGTTTACAGTCAGTTCACAGGCTGGTGGTTCTTGCCATGCCATCTTCCTCAGGAAGAAGGATTCCTTACAGTCCTTCCCTGCTTCCCCACGGGGTCCCTTCCATACGAGAGAGTCCTCCATGAACCTCTCCTCCATGAGTCCTTCCCACGAGGTCCGGAGCTGCTCCAGTGTGGGCTTCGCACAGAGTCACGGCTGCTTCAGGAACCGCCAACTCCCCTGGCGCCGGGGTCTTCCAAAGCTGCATAATCAGAGTCCACTGGCAGCAAATCCACTGACCACAAAATCCAAGTCCACTGGCCAAGTTCACCCCTCCTGGTGCCTTCAGGGAATGTTCCACCACATTCCTCCATGAGTGCAGGAGACAGCTGCCATCTCGCCATGGGTTGCAGGGAAACTTCTGCTTGGGCACCTTCTTCCCCTTCTTCCTCACCAACAACCAGCACTGCTCTCCCTCTCCAGCACAGCTCTTCTCCCCTAAAGTGCTTCTCTGCTCAGGTGTTATATGAGTTCTTTCGTATGTTAATCACTGAGGTGTATCTATTGTCCCTCTAATGGCTCCTTGGCTGGTTTTGGAGCAGGGGGAGCTTCTCAGCTTCTTACCGGAGCCACTCCTGGGGCCCTTCCCCTGCTACCAAAAAACCCACCAAACCAAACCAGAACACCGTCCCTCTGGCATATCAACCACACCACCCAGCTTGGTGTTATTGACAGACGTGCTGAGGATGCTCTCAATGCCACTGTCAATATAATTAGTGAAGATACTGAACAACACTGGTCCCAGTACAGACCCCTGAGAGACACCATTTTCCATCTGGACATTGAGCCATTGACCACTACCCTCTCGATGCAACCATCCAGCCAATTTCTTATCCACTGAACAGTCTACCCATCAAACCCATATCTCTCCAACTCAGAGAAAAGGATGTCATGGGGGACCATGTCAAAGGCCTTGCAGAAGTCCAGATAGATGACATCCATAGGTCTTCCCTTGTCCATTGATGCAGTCACTCCATTGTAGAAAGGCACTAGGTTGGTCAGGCAGGATTTGTCCCTAGTAAAGCCATGCTGGCTGTCCTGAATCACTTCCCTGTTCTCCATGTGCCTTAGCATGTCTTCTAGGAGGATCTGTTCCATGATCTTCCCAGACACAGGTGAGGCTGGCAGGTTGGTAGTTCCCAGGGTCCTCCTTTCTACCCTTTTTAATAATGGGCATAATGTTTCCTTTCTACCAGTCACTAGGTACTTCACGTGACTGCCATGACTTTTGAAATATCATGGAGAGTGGCTTGGTAACTACAGCCAATTCCTTCAGGACTCTGGGATGCATCTCATCGGGTCCTATAGACTTATGTATGTTCAGGATCTTCAGGTGGCCATGAATCTTGTCTTTGCGTACAGTGGGAGGGACTTTGTCTCCCGGATCTCCATCTTGTGAGACATCAACTTGAGAGCCATGAGGAGAGAGATTGCCAGTGAAGACCGAGGCAAAAAAGTCATTGAGAATCTCAGCCTTTTCCTCGTCTATTGTTACCAGTTCACCATTGTTGCTCATCAGGGGGGTACACTTTCTTTAACCTTCCTTTTTCTGGTTTACGTACTTGTAGGAGCCCTTCTTGTTATTCTTTACATCCCTTGCCAAGTTCAGCTCCAGCTGTGCCTTGGCCTTCCTGACTCCATACCTGCATGATTGGGCAGTGTCCCTATACTCTTCCCAAGATACATGTCCCTGCTTCCACTGCCTGTGTAGTTCCATGTTGTCTTTTAGTTTGACCAGCAGGTCTGGACTCAGCCATTCTGATCTCTTGCACTCTACGGAAAGCATCCTTAAAGATCTGCAAGCTCTGTTCTGCTCCCTTGTCTCTGAGGGCCATTTCCCAGGGGGTCCTACTGACTAACTCCTTGAAGAGCTGGAAGTTTGCTTTCCTAAAATTTAGAGTCCTGACTATGCTTCTCATCTGCCTCATACCCCTTAGGACAGTGAACTGCACTAGTGCATGATCACTGCAGTCCAGGCTGCCTTAAACCTTGACATTCCTGATGAGTTCACTTAACATTTGTGACCATCAGGTCCAATAACACATCCCGTCAGGTAGGGCTGTCAATTTCTTGACTTAAGAAGTTGTCATCGAGGCACTCCAGGAGACTCCTGGATTGCCTACAGTTTGCTGTGCTACTTTTATAGAATCATAGAATGTATTGTGTTGGAAGTGACCTAAAGGTCATCTAGTCCAATCCCCATACAATAAGCAGGGACATCTCGAACTAGAACAGATTGCTCAGAGCCCCATCAAGCCTGACCTTGAATGTCTCCAGGGATGGGGTCTCCATCATCTCTATAGGCAACCTGTTCCAGTCTCCTATTACCTCAGGAGCTCCTGGCTCATGTCTGTAAGACTTTGCTTGTTCCACAGTGTCCACAGCATGCTTCAGGGCAACAGATTGAAGGCCCCTACTATCACCCCATCAATCTAACCCTTATCAAGTAGTTTAATAAAACATTTTTTTATCTTTTACTATTATGTTAACATTTTCAAATTTCACCACACATACATGACCAAAAAGGTGTCTAGGCAGTTCAGCTCAGTGCATTGGGTTGTCTGTGACAACTTGTACTAGATGTCCCAAAAAGAGACACACAAACCCGTGAAAATACTATTAAAAACAAACTAAAAAGAAAACCAAACCAAAACAAACTTTTTGGGTATGAGCACTCAAAGTTTCTTGTTACCTTTGAAAGTTTGTCACTTCTGAATATTGTTTACAGTCCGGAATATGAGCTACTTACTGGCTGGACGCTCTCTGTTAACTTGTACGGTGAATTGTGAAATGGAATTGGATCTGTGAAGCTTTGCGTTAGGAGTAATAGGCATATGGACATAATACAAATATGTCCTGGTTTGAGCCAGGATGAAGCCAGTTTTCCCTTTACTGATTTTTTTTTTCCTTCAGTAAGCTTTCTTGTAACTAGTAGCAGAGTGTTCCAGCTAGGAATGATAACAAATGGTGGAATGTTTTTCTAACTGCTGGGGCTTCAAGGTTGCACCTTCACTCTGCCGGCTCAGACACTACGGGGAGATCTGTGACCCCCCCATAGGAGGCTGAGTTAGACAGACAGCAAAACTGGCCAGAGATATTCCATTCCATATATCTATGTAAGCTCAGAGGAAGATCAGAGATCCCAGAAGACAACTTCCTTCCTGCTCCTTCTTCCCTTCTCTTCCGTCCATGGCCAGCGTCCGGGGAGGACTCCGTCCATCCATCACCGTTGACCCCTAGGCTTGAGCTCTCCTGACCCTCATAACTCCACTTTCTCCAGCAGCAGCTCTGGAATTTTTCGGGACTGTTCGCAGCTCAGGAGAGTGCTGTGGGAGTTGCTGGTGGTGGGGGGAGGCAAGAGGCTTTTGCAGATATCTGAACATATTTGTATATAATTGTATATATTTTATCATTGGTGTTTAATTAAAGCTGTGTAATTTAGTTTTCAATCCAACCAAATTTCTCTCTTTTTCTCTCTCTCCTTCCCTACCTGTGTGGGAGGGGGAGGGGATCGAGAGCATTGTTGTCCAACCTGAGTCAAACGCTGACAAAATAAAATTTTAAAAGAGTGGGTATTAATATTGAAGATAATAAAAGTTAACTGTAAGGGGTTCGTGATATCTGGAAAAATCCACTTTTTGCAAAATGCAATGTTTACTGATCCAAAAGCATTTCACCTTCGAAATCCTATTTGTGTGCTTAAATTGGTTACAAATGAGTCCTTTAAGCCTATGTTCTCAATAATTCTGGAGTGTATTTTATAGTTTGCTCATTACCTTTTAAAACAATACGACTGTGTTGTGTGTTGTACAATGAGTGTTCAGAAAAACTGAACAGGAACAGGCTCCTTGAGTTGTATGTGTTAAAGTTTGTATGCAAACACACCTTCCTTGACTTTCATCTGCACTATTTGGGCTGCTGGAGAGAGTGGCAGAGCAGACAGGAGCTGAGGGGAGAGTTATGAGGGTCAGGAATGCACGAGTCTAGGGATCAATGGTGATAGGTAGACAGAGTCCTCCCCGGATGCTGGACATGGACAGAAAAGAAGGGAAGAAGCAGCAGGAAGGAAGTTGACTTCTGTGATCCCTGACCTTACACTGAGCTTACGTAGATATATGGAATGGAATACTTTGGTCAGTTTATCTGTCTGTCTAGTCCATTCTTTCCTACAGGAGGGCTGCAGATAAGTTCTGTTGTCCTTGCAGTCCCGGCAGTAACATAAACATTCCAGTGTTATCAGTCCACTAGCTGAAAAACTTCCTGCTAGTTAAAAGAGAGCTCACTGAAGGAAAAATAAAAAACAGTAAAAGGAAAATTGGCTTCATCCTGGCTCAAACCAGGACAACAGGTGCTAACACTATGTATCCTGTATTTTTGAGATGATGGAACAGTGGAGAAAACTGAATCGTTTTCTGTAGAGATAAAAGGGAAGTTAGTAGAGTACCTATTTTACTTAATACTTCAGGGTCTTAACAGAGGGAAATTAATACAAGCATGCTACTGAGTAGCTAGTGTAGTCAAGAAAAGGAAAAAATAACCTTTATTTCTTTTGCTTGCTTTAAGTTGTTACTCAACCAAGCCCATCAGTTTCTCAACCTAGTACTTTACAGAGTGAAGAGAAAGCTACTGAACTGCCTAAACCAAAGAAGAACAGATGTTTCATGTGTAGAAAGAAGGTTGGCCTTACGGGTATGAAAGCACTTTGTTAATATCAAACAGTTCTATATGATTAGTTGCCTCTTGCTAGATTAAATTTGTTGAAATATCTGTAGCCATTAACCTTGCTTGCTGCTTCAAAATCCATAATGTTAGATCCCTTAATAAAGCTGATATTCAGAAATAATAATTTCACTTATTCTGTTTGCTAAAGTAGATGCATGTACCCCCTGTGTACTGACTAAGCCCTTAATTGGTAGCTTACTTAAGTCTAAAACTTCCTCGTGATGTTGCTTTTCCTTTTCTTTGTACAGGATTTGATTGCCGATGTGGAAACTTATTTTGTGGACTTCACCGTTATTCTGACAAGCATAATTGCCCATATGATTACAAAGCAGAAGCTGCAGCAAAAATCAGGAAAGAGAATCCAGTTGTGGTGGCTGAAAAAATCCAGAGAATATAAACTAGCCTACTTGTGAAAAGACAGACTTACTTGTTTTATTTTAATATACTCTAGGAAAGCATTAAAGAGCAGATGCATGGCTGTTTTCCTTTGTTCTCCAAAGTTTTAATTTTAGCCTTTTCTGTCTTAAAGGTGTTTCAGAGTGTTTGGGTGTTTGTTACAGGCAGAATTGGTTAGATACAGTCCTTGAAAATGCATATGCTCTCCTCAGAATATGATTGGATGATCAGAACCTGCACAGGAATACACATGCTCAGAGGACAGGCTCTAGTTCACATGTGCCAAACATATATACTATCTTCATGTTTGCAGCAAATCTGCCTTTTGAGATGATCAGGGTGTATAAAACTAGCCAAAGACTATGTGCCTGTTTGGGAAAAGGATATGTCAAAAAGGTTGGTGATCTACTTGTATAATTTAAAATCTTGTTCTACTTTTAATTTCCACACTCCATTTTTTTCTAGCAGAATGTAAGTCATGTAGAAGGCTCTGCCTTCCAGTAAGATGAGTGTTGGTGCTATATTTAATAAAAACTAATTTAACAATTGCAATGGGAAAAATTTAAAAAAAACAGGTATGTATGAGAAGAAAACTATTTTGGAACAGATTGACTTTAGAATAATGAAAATAGTTACCCAAAGGAAATTTCCTGTTAAAAAATTAAGAACTGGCCTGCAACAGTTGTCTGCTTTTTCTTGCATAGCTAAAAATGATGTGTAGCACAATATTGTGTTAAGATTGACTTACAAAAAAAAGTTACATATGTGTGGGATTTTTTAGACACTACTTAATTTCAGTGTGTTCTAGGTTCAAAAGAATATTAGGAGATTTTTTGAATTAAAAAAACCCCACTGTTTTAAATGTATCAATTCCATACGCAACCATACCCAACATGGCTGCTCTAGACTTAAGTAGGAGGTGGAACCACTTTTGGAGAGCTGCTTTATCATATTTAGTTGTACTTGGGTGTAGGACTGTGGTGTTCTTGGGTGTATTGCATAGGTTCCATTATCTACAGCTTTGTATAATAACTAGAAAGGGCAGTATTGTTCACTGATGCTTGTCTGGCAATATCACTTGTGTTCTAATGGAAAGGGTTTTTGTGATGTATGAAACTTGTGACTTTTTTATATAATCGAGTATAGTGTAGACTAATGTTGTAGTAATGCCTCTTCTCATCTGTAAATAGTTGTGTATGTACACAAGATGCTACTTCTGACTTTTATTGCAGTGTTCAGTCTTAAATTTTTAGTTCATTATTAAAAGCATCAGGCTTTTGCTTTAATTAACTTTGTTCTTTAAATTTAGTTATGAGATACGTAATCATGTACAGATAGTTCATACTTAGGTATTGCACATAATCACACTATCCAGCATCTATGCTCTGTTATATTATGTAAATAATAAAAGTAATGTACAGAAGGAAATACTTTTTGTGGCAGTTCATTGGCTTTAGTTACTGCTATAACTTGAAAGTGGCCCTGTAAAGGTTGGAATATAAAGCTAGTACTAGGTTTGTATAGATGTCTTTTTGCTTAAACCTGTCTAATGTCCTGATTTCTTATTTTGACATACTGCCTTGTTTAAGATGGCTTGTTGAGGTCAGAGAAGCATGAACAGCTGGAATACAGGTAGCTACTTGATGACCGGACAAAGACGTCAACAAACAACAATGTGCTTAAAGGGAATGACGGAAATCTTAGCAGCAAATTGTAAATGTTTGTGGTTTGTTGTGTTGTTATTATTTTTTTTTTCCTTTTACATATGAAAGTTATTTCCAGTGGATCTGGTTTCATACAGCTAGTATACTGACTACATTGTTTTGTTCAAAACTTTGCCAGCAGGCCTGGGCAGAGTTGTTAGGGTATGTATCCAAATATGGACATCACATGCCAAACTAAGCCTTCCCAAGGAGAAACAAAAGTACCAAGTACAAGTTCTAACATGTTGACTTGGAAGAAGCTATTTTCAATGCTGAATAGTACATTAAAATTGTTTATATCATAAATGTATAATGTGCATCCCATTAGTCAGCTAGTACTAACACTCAAGGAATAAGTTATTACTGCTGCCACTATATATACTGATAAGGGAACAAGGATGCCAGGATGAATTTTATTTTTTAAATTGGGAAACTGTTTTATAGCATCAAAATTCTCATTTTTCCACCATTTTGTGTTAAAGTAAAATTAACTCAACTGCATCGTACAAAGCTTGTTTGTCTTGGGTTTTGTTTGTTTTGTTTTGTGAATACACCTTGGAACTGGATATTTGAGGAGAATGTGTCCAGATTTGTGACACTGTCAGGGTGAGAGTATTTTAGGAAGGATACCCATACTGATACCAGTACTTAGTGATTCTGATGGTCTCTCACATTCATTTGGTTTTTTTTTTAACCTGGAAAAAGGCTTGTTTAAATAATTTGTCTCAGTAGATCTGCGGAGGGAAGTATGGAATGAATAATCCCTCGTTGTTCTATAAAATCATTAACTATCATATGTAAATTGTCCACAGGTGGGATACGAGCCTGTATTCAAAACTAAGCTTTATTATGTGTTTAACTTGTACATAAATATGCTGGCATAGGAAGAATCTTCCTGTGCCACTCACAAGTTTACCAAATGATGGGGATTTTTTAGTTAGGCCATAAGAAAGAACATATAAACAAATGAGTAAACAAAAGTAGCTAGGTGACTAAGAATTACTTATATCTTAAATATCTAGCTAGGATTATGGCTGTACATTTGTTGGAAACTGTTCTTTTCTTCCCCACATAAGTCTAAACAAAATGCCTTTTAAGCCAGAGAAGGCCTCTCCTGATTATTCCCAGCTAATGGACTAAAACAGACTTGCTTCTCAAGGACAACTGAACCCAAAACAACAGATGTGGTCCGGGACAGAAAGGATGGGCGACAAGCCATCCTGTGCCCCTGGTAGTCACCGCCTTAAAGTGGGGCTCATGCACGCTCATTGGCTCTGGACAGTGACACTGACTGGACAGGTGGGTCAGGGGGTATCAAAGGCGGCGAGTGCAGCAGGTGGGCCCTTCCCTCCTCCCTGAGGCCCGTTCGGACGCTTTCTGCGTGGGACCCCCCTGCTGCGAACACTGGTGCTGCCTGCCTGCCTGCCTCGGGTCCAGCCTGAGCCTCAGCGCCGAGCGTGCTGGGGTCCCGAGCCCTGGGGTCAGGGCCGGAGCTGAAGCCCCCTCCCTGTGTTGCTGCCGGTTGAGGGGAAACCAACGGCCGCTGCACCCGCTGCCGAGAGGCCGCCCCTCCGATACCACGGACCTGCCGTTCTGCCTTCTGAGACGGGGCCACCGACCAATGCTGCCGCTGGGAACGGAGCTGTCGGGGACAAGCCGCCGGAGGGTAACCTCACCTCGTATACCACACACACATGCATTCCTTTCCTCATACTCGCACACACAGCATGCGTGACCTCTTAAGCAGGACTGACTTCAGGCTTCCTTCCCTCCTCCCTTTGGTCCTTAACCCTCTCCCTTAAAAAGCACTGGACCTTTTCCATTGCCTCCCTAAAGGGCACTTTCTCACTATATACATATATATATCCCTGGTAGCCATTTACATTTGCATTGTCCCTAAACATCATCCCTCAGTTTGTGTTAACCCTTAATAAAACGATTAGTTGTGGAGCAAACCTTGGAATTTAGGGGCAATTTCTGAGCATGGTGGGGGGGTGCATTCTAACTACCACCCTGAAATACGGCCCCACGGTGGCCGTTCCTCCGTGAGAGGCAATAGCCAAGTGTGACCCTCGGTATTATTCAAAAACCCCTCCACATCGTGGGGGGGAGTCGCAAAAGCATCCTAACAGCCGGTAGCCCCCCAATACCGGCTTGCGACATCTGGTGTCGGGAGTGGGATAACAGGGGTCGTTAGAAGCCCCCCACGCTCTGAAATTGCTTAATTTGTGAAGTGTTTTTTTTTTTTTTTAATTAATTAATTAATAAGAGAAAATGGCTACCAAGGGGGATATAGGTGATACAGATGCTGTAAGTGCTGGTGCAGAAAATGCAGAAAATGAAATTTGTGAGGAAAGCACTGAAGTTCAGGAGGCGCCATTTTCACCTCCCCCTAGTTTTGAGGAGGAATTGCAAAAATGTGCATTTGTGTGTCCCTTCTGGGAGCACCTTAAGAGGCGCGGGTACGCTATACAGAGGGGGCAGTACAAAGTGATTTACGACGCCTACATGGGGGGAGACCTCAGTAGACTCGCAAATTACATCATGACTTTGGAAGATGGTACTCCTCTGTCTAAAGAGTTTAAAAAGGAGATTAAGAAACGGGCTTGATTTCATCGATGCCCGAAATTTCTTTGTCCTGGCCGTGGTTGTGCAGCAAGTAAAGGAGGGATTACAGTAAAGAACTGAAGAGTTACAGCAAAAGAATGAAGGGTTACAGCAAAGAACTGAAGGGTTGCAGCGAGAGAATGAAGGGTTGCAGCAAGAGAATGAAGGGTTAAGAAAGCAGGGAAAGGAGAGGAGAACTGGTGCCACCCTGTCTTGCTCAGGTGATAAATGTGGGGAACTTGCTAATTGTGAGGATTCCTCAGGTTCTGGTAGTCAGGATACTGAGGTCCCGGATTACTTTAATACACTAAAGAAGTGTAAGCCTGTAAACTCTGAGCAATTAGAAAATGTGTGAGTTTTCATTTTGGGACGTAAAAGCAGCGCCCGATTTTGGAATCAAAGCCACAGCCGCAAAAGCAGCAAGTCCCCACGCAGCTGCAGCCTCCCCTCTCCAAGGAGCAGGAGGAGGGACTAAGGGCAGATTTTAGGATATTGAACGAGTCAGTTAATAACTTTATGACACATGGCACCCAAAGGATTAGCAATTTGGAGATAGATGTTCACAATAGCACCCAAAGGATTGGCAAAATGGAAAAACATGTCCACCAACTTTCCACAAATATGGACAAAGTCCCAACTAATTTATCTTCTCACAATACCAGTTCTGAGGATGAGGAGGAGGAGAGAGTAGAGCATAAACAACTGCGCCCGGTTGTGAGAACTTCTTTTTCTCGTGACGAAGATACTGGTAGGAGGAAAGATGTGGTAGTTAAGGAAGTATCTTACACACCACTAGAATTGGCACAAATTAAAAAACAATACAGCAGGATTCCATCTGAGACGGAAATTGGATATGTAATGAGAGTGTCCCTCACAGGAGGAAACGAGATCAGGTTAAATGAACAAGAAACTAAAGGGTTCTGGGGACCCGGAATTATTCTAATGACTGGAGATAAGGGGCACCTCTGGTCCCTAACTCAGCGAGCAGCTTTTTGTGTTGGCTTGAGTGATCCCATTTGCAGAGGAGAGCCGAGGGCCCTGCGGAGGGGCTATTTTAACCTTTTGGACAACGTCCAAAAGGCTGCTGTACTTCAAATGATTTATGACCATGATTTAATACCAGATCAAGAAAGTCCTATGAGCCTTCGAGTGAAACCAGAAAGAATGAAGGTTTTAATCAGGGGGCTCCCTCGGTCATTTAAAGAGGTAGCCATGCAAATCAAACATAAACTCGAAAATGGAGATCTGCGAGGATTTACATGGTCTGATTTGGCCAAAGAATTGATAAATTACAGCAAGAATTATTATGATGCATCTGATTCTGAATATGTTCACAAGCCTCCTGCAGTCAGACAAGTCACTCGACCCTTCTATGCTGACGTGGCTGCCAGGCCACCCCAGGATCCTCCTAAGCAGTGGGGGAGATTACGGGGTGACTGGACAGTCGTGGGTAGATCTAAAAACAACAGAAAGCCAAACAGCACCCGTAAAAGCCAATACCCTGAAAACAAAAGTGCTTCATCTCGAGGTGATGACAAGGGGCTCTACGCTAAGCTTAAGGAGGAAGCCAGGCGTATAATTATCCCACCGAAGCTTTTGTCTCAAGATTATTCTTACCAGTATCTGAAAGACCTAGTAGAAAGTTGGGCTACACGGCCCAGCTCAAGGTCTAATTCAAGAGAGAGATCCAGGGAAAAACTCAACAAGTCGGGAAACTAAATAGCCCTCCTTCTGCCAAGAAAAAGAAATCAAAAAGAAAAACAAAAAGACGGGGCCGGGGGGGGGGGAGAAAAAACAAAATCTTGATACAGGAAATGAAAATGATCAACAGGAAAATGACAAACAATCAGGCCCTAAAGCTTCCAATCCTCCAAAAGATTGGCAGAATGTACTAAGATTAGTTCAAAACAAAAATGGGGACTTGGAGCTTACCTGTGCTGTTGGGCCAAGGCGCTATCCTGTAACATTTGTGGTAGACACAGGAGCACAGATTTCCACGCTAAAAGCCGATGTAGCTGAACAATGTGGTATTAAACCAGCTCTAAAGCCAATATATGTAAGTGGAGCATGTGGCAACTCTGGTTTACAAAAACCAGCTGAAGTCACTTTAAATCTACCAGGAGAGGAAAAACCAATTCGGACTGAAATGATCGTGGGTGACATTCCTTGCAACTTGTTAGGAATGGATGTTCTCGTGGGCCGAGCGTGGAGAGATGAGAATGGTCGCTGCTGGGATTTTGGCACACCCACACTAAAGCTGAGGTTGCTACAACGTGCTCCCCGTCTGCCACAAAGCAGGATCACAAATGTGAGACAATATTCCATTCCTGTAGCTGCTAAGGAAGACATCAAAGAAGTAATTTCTGATTTAAAACAAAAGGGCATTATTGTGCCCTGTCATTCACCATTTAACTCCCCAATTTGGCCTGTAAGAAAACCCAATGGTAAATGGAGAATGACAGTCGACTACAGGAAATTGAATGCCAATACAGATGCACTCACAGCTGCTGTACCTAACATTGCTGATCTGGTGTTAGAAATCCAGGAAGCAGCACACCCAGTGCTGGCCTCCCTGGACATAAAGGATATGTTCTTCCAAATCCCTATTGATCCTAAGGACCAAAAGTATTATGCCTTCACTTGGGATGGGGTGCAGTACACTTTCACAAGGTTGCCCCAGGGGTATAAACACTCGCCCACACTGGCTCATCACGCACTTGTGTGTCAACTGGAAAACATTCCAGAAATCAGAAATAATTCCAAGGTAAAAGTCTATCAATACATAGATGATGTGCTGGTAGGGGGCCAGAGTGAGGGGGAGGTAAAAGCAGTTTATGATGCCATAATTAAGCATTTAATAGGCATGCAAATAGAAATCCCTGAAGAGAAAAGGCAATCCCCATCCCAAGAGGCAAAATTTCTGGGAATAAGGTGGAAAGGGGGGACCTGGAATATTCCTTCCGATACTTTATCTTACCTAGGAGAGATAAAGGCACCCACCAATAAGAAAGAGCTACAAGGAATACTAAGAACCCTTCAGTATTGGAGAAAGCATATCCCAGATCTATCCATCATAGCACGTCCTCTTTTTGATCTATTAAAGAAGAATCGTCACTGGGAATGGGATCAGTCTCATGATGAGGCCCTTGAACTATTATTATTGGAGGCGCAAACCTACCAAACTCTGGGGCCCCTTCACCCAGAGGATCCAATAATAATAGAGTGGGGGTTTTCAGCCAGTGCCTTATCGTATCACTTTTGGCAACAGGGACCTACTGGGAGTACTCGACCAATTGGCTTTTACTCTCAGTCATTGAAGGATTCAGAAAAACAATATTCTGTTCTGGAAAAGGGATTGCTAACAGTGTGTACAGCACTAAAAGAAATCAGCAAGATCATTAAAAAACAAAAAGTAATTCTTCGAGGCCCTTTCAAGGGAGTTAGCCAAGTTCTATCTGGAAAGGCTCCTCCAGAAGGAATATCCCAAAAGGGTACAATCAGAAAATGGTATAGTCAAATTGAGTACTATTCTGGACTGTTCCAACTTGAAGAAGGCCCAGATAAACAATTAAAAATTCAGGAACAAATTGAATCTACAAATGAAAAGGGTTTGATAATGAAAGTTCCCAGTCCTATCAAAGAAGCCCCAGAATATAGAAGTGAAATGGTTAATGCTTGGTTCACAGATGCTTCATCCCAAAGAGAAGGGAAAACTTGGTTGTTCAAATCTGCTGCAGTTAAACCTGCCACAGGCGAACAAATCATAAACCAAGATAAGGGCAGTGCCCAGGTGGGAGAATTGGAAGCTGTTCTTAATGTTTTCCTAAAAGAAAAGGCCTCCAAGGACACTGTGTACATTTACACAGATTCCTTTGCGGTTTTTTAAAGGCTGCGTGGAATGGATTACTTTCTGGGAAAGTAACAATTGGGAAATTAATGGAGTGCCCGTCTGGCATAAAGAGAAGTGGCAACAAATTCTGAAAATTGCCAAAAAGAATCCTAATTTTCATGTAGGATGGGTACCTTCACACCAAGCTGCTCTAAAGGATGAAGATAGTAAGTGGAATAACTATGTTGATGAGCTAGCTAGGATTGATGTGAAGGAAATCCGATTAGCTATCACGGAAGGAGAAAATCAGGAATGGAAAAGATTGCTCGAATGGCTCCACTGTAAGAAGGGCCATTCAGGAATCTTTGATTTATACAAAGAGGCACAAGCCCGTGGGTGGCCTGTCAGCCATGAGCAGTGCAAAACAGTCATTTCCTCATGTGATCTTTGCAAAATTAGACTTGGGGAACATCCTGTAACAACTGACACTCTGCATATCAGGGAAGGAAAACCCTTGTGGTCCACATGGCAGGTGGACTACATCGGTCCCTTCCGAAGATCAGGAAACAAACAATATGTCATTGTGATTGTGGAGGTGGTGTCAGGATTGACCTGTGCCGAAGCTGTTTCTAAGGCAAGTGGTGAAAACACGGTTTGCTTCTTAGAAAAGGTCTTTGGGATTCTACCTAAACCCACAAATATCCAATCTGACAATGGAACTCACTTCACCTCACACCTTGTACAACAGTGAGCTAGGAGGGAAGGTATTAAATGGACATTTCATGTCCCATACTACCCACAAGCTAATGGAATAGTGGAACGCACTAATGGGTTAATTAAAAGCCTTATTCGCCCACAGGACTCGAAATGGGATGAAAGGTTAAGGTATGCAGTCACTACTATAAACAATAGGTGGGGGGTGAACGGGTGCCCCCCCCCGAATGCCTTTTTCCTTGAGTTACCCACTCAAGATCACAGAAAAAATAAAAGGTCTTTTAAGCAATCTAAAACTCCTCTCCATCCTGGACAAATTGTCCTGGCAAATTTGCCACACATTGGTAAGGTCAAGCTCACCTTACAAACACCGGTGAATTCAAATACATGGGTTGCATCTGATTTAAATGACAAACAACACAAAATCAGTACAAGATGGATAATTCATGTTGAGTAAATCGGTGTTTCAGTTTTGTATGTATGTTTGTATCTCTGTGTATTTATGTCTAATGATGATAATCAATATATTGCAAAGCATGACATCTTAAAGAGCCAGAGACATCCTGGTGACAGTACCAGGCCTGATCAACCTGCTACTGGACTCCGGAGGAGTTACTCTGTGACCGCTGTGGGACTGATCACCCCATGGCCTAAACAAGGTGCTCTGTAACATTGTCTCCTCCTATACTTGCCTTTGAGTTGTTGTTTGCAATATATTATCTTGGATGGAAATAATTCAGAACATTATTACAAAACTTACTGAAGTGACAAGAACTTGATTCAAGTTTGGGAATTCCCTAAATAATCTATTTTTCTTTTCTTTTTCCAATAGAATTGAAAATTGAGTTTGTGTTATAATAACTGCAATTATTCTATTCCTAGTCTTGTACCCATGTGTAGCCAGCGTTATGTCCTTTCTGAATGAACTGTGCTCGAGCAAGACGACTTCACTCAAGATTCCCACTGATCAAGTCTGATACTGCAGCTGGGATTCAAGGGTGAATGATAATATAAATGCTCTCTTCGTGTTCAAGAATAACAATTGAACAATCTAATGACTGTCAAAAATAACAAGAGTCTGACATGTTGGTAAGAATGTGGTTTAGACTAGATGATTGGTAAATTTGAGTGTTTACAATGTTTTATTAATACTGTGTATAACTTATTTGTTAAAACCAGTAATAATGAGTGATCATGGAGCTTCTGAAGATATGTTAGATTGTTAGACATGTGATTGTATATACTGTATGGGAATTGTTCCCTTGTTCATACATATATATATTCCAGGTAACATCCAAGGAGGGGAAGGATCAAATGAGGAGGAGAAGGATTTGGGCAGGAATCCAGATATAATATATATTAATGCACATAAAACTTCACTTTACACCTTGCTGCCTTAAAAACCACGGGGTGAGATGTGGGAAACTGTTCTTTTCTTCCCCACATCAGTCTAAACAAAATGCCTTTTAAGCCAGCCAAGGCCTCTTCTGATTATCCCCAGCTAACAGACTAAAACAGACTTGCTTCTCAAGGACAACTGAACCCAAAACAACAGCTGTGGTCCGGGACAGAAAGGATGGGCGACAAGCCATCCTGTGCCCCTGGCAGTCACCACCCTAACTTGGGGCTCATGGATGCTCATTGGCTCTGGACAGTGACACTGACTGGACAGGTGGGTCAGGGGGTATCAAAGGCAGCGAGTGCAGCAGGTGGGCCCTTCCCTCCTCCCTGAGGCCCGTTCGGACACTTTCTGCTTGGGACACCCCCCTGCTGGGAACACTGGTGCTGCCTGCCTGCCTGCCTGCCTGCCCCGGGTCCAGCCTGAGCCTCAGCGCCGAGCGTGCCGGGGTCCCGAGCCCTGGGGTCGAGGCCGGAGCCCCCTCCCCGTGTTGCTGCCGCTTGAGAGGAAACCAGCGGCCGCTGCACCCGCTGCCGAGAGGCTGCCCCTCCGATACCACGGACCTGCTGTCCTGCCGTCCTGCCCGGCGAGACGGGCCACCGACCAACGCTGCCGCTGGGAACTGAGCCGTCGGGGACAAGCCGCCGGAGGGTAACCTCACCACGCACACACACATTCGTTTCCTCATACTCGCACACACAGCGCGACCTCTTAAGCAGGACTGACGTCAGGCTTCCTTCCCTCCTCCCTTTGGTCCTTAACCTCTCCCTTAAAAAGCACCGGACCTTTTGCATTGCCTCCCTAAAGGGCACTTTATCACTATATACATATATATATCCCTGGTAGCCATTCATATTTGCATTTTCCCTAAACATTATCCCTCAGTTTGTGTTAACCCTTAATAAAAATATTAGTTGTGGAGCAAACCTTAGAATTTAGGGGCAATTTCTGAGCGTGGTGGGAGGGGGTGCTTTCTACCTACCACCCTGAAATACGGTCCCGCAGTGGCCGTTCCTCCGTGAGAGGCAATAGCCAAGTGTGACCCTCGGTCTTATTCACAAACCCCTCCACATCTGGAGGGGCAGTTGAAAAGCATCCTGACAGCCGGGAGCCCCCCCAGTACCAGCTTGCGACAACATTATTCGGTTACTTAAACCTGAAATTTAAGAGAAAAACATCAGGCTTCTTGTGGTGTTTTCAACCAGATGTTCTAAGGTTGATGAACTGTCAGATGATTAGTTTAGCTGTGGTGTATATAAGGATGTAATTAAGTAGCCCTGAGTACATCCTGAGACCTTGCTGTTATTTGACCCTCTGAAAACGTTTTTTATAAATTTATATTCTAAACCTAAATATTACAGCTTCACAGGCATTCAATTTCATAGAATGGTTTTGAGTTGCAAAGGTCCTTAAAGATCATCTAATTCCAACACCTCCCACTAGACCTTGTTGCTCAAAGTCCCATCCAGCCTTTCCACCTCCTCCTGTTTGTTGCCCATGCTGTGTGCATTGGTATAGAGGCAATTCAGCTGGGCTGTCTGCTGTGTCACCTTCTTAGAGGAACAGCCCTTAATTAATAGAATCATAGAATGGTTTGGGTTGGAAGGGACACTAAAGATCATCTAGTTCCAACCCCCCCTGCCATGGACAGGGACACCTTTCACTAGACCAGGTTGCTCCAAGCTCCATCCAACCTGGCCTTGAACACTTCTGGGGAAGGGGCATCCACAACTCCTCTAGGCCACCTGTTCCTGTGTCTTACCACCTGCACAGTAAAGAACTTATTAATAATATATAATCTACCCTCTTTCAGTTTGAAACTGTTCCCCCCTTGTTCTATCACTACATGCCCTTGTAAAAAGTCCCTCTCCAGCTTTCCTGCAGACCCCTTCAGGTGCTGGAAGGCTGCTCTAACGTTTCCCTGGAGCTTTCTCTTCTCCAGGCTTGTCACCGTTTGACTCAGATCGACAACAATGCTCTCGATCCCATCCCCCTCCCACCCAGGTAGGGAAGGAGAGAGAGAAAAAGAGAGACTTGGCTGGATTGAAAACTAAACTACACAGCTTTAATTAAACACTAATTATATAAGAACATATATACAAATGTGTTCAGGTATGTGCAAAAGCCTCTTGCCTCCCCCCATCCCCAGCAACTCCCACAGCACTCTCCTTAGCTGTGAACAGTCCTGAAAAATCCCAGAGCTGCTGCTGGAGAAAGCGCAGAGTGATGAGGGTCAGGAGAGCTCCAGCCTGGGGGTCAATGGTGCTGGATGGACGGAGTCCTCCCCAGATGCCGGCCGTGGACGGAAGAGAAGGGAAGAAGAAGCAGGAAGGAAGTTGTCTTCTGGGATCTCTGACCTTCCTCTGAGCTTACGTAGATATGTGGAATGGAATATCTCTGGCCAGTTTTGTTGTCTGTCTAACTCAGCCTCCTACGGGGGGGTCATAGATCTCCCCATACTCCTCGGCAGAGTAAAGGTGTGACCTTGAAGACCCAACAGTTACAAAAACATTCCACCGTTGACACAGCCCACATTTAATAACCCAGGAAGGTTAGAAATGGACCCCCTTGCTTTCTAAGCTCCTGCTGCAATAGAGGAGCCAGGGATGGCTGGATCCAGTCCTGTACGTGTCACAACTCAGACTGGGCAGCCCAGGGAGATTAGGATTGAACCCCCTTGCTTTCTAGACTTCCTTCAGAGAGGAGCCTAGGTGCAGCTGGGCTCAAAATCCTTCTCTCAGACCTGGTCTTTTCCCAGAGAGAGTAAATGTATGACAGTCCAAGTAAAAGCTCGACCATCCAATACCCCTTGATCAGCTTAAGGTGCAGCGACACACAAGGTCTGCTTATAACAAATAACACATTTATTACACTAGTAAGAGTTAATACTGAACAACCTAAACAAAACCACCCGCATATATATATTAAGTAAGGAAAAGGGGATGAGAAAAAAAAAAGGTTAGGAAGGGGGAAAGAGAGAGATAAAGAGAGAGAAAGAGGACAGGAAAATCACCAGTCCTGGATCCAGCATCGTTGGTGCAGCCAACAGGGGAGGGTCAGTGTAGATGAAACTCCCCAAGCCCACCACTGCAGCCCCCTATTTTATAGGCCTAGAAACTAGATTTCACAACGAGTACGTGTGATTGAGCCATACATGTGTGAGCAGCTGGAGTGGATCTCCACCCCCTCGCCCCTCGATCATTGTCGTTATCTCAATTATCTCATCTATGCAGGCCCGAGGCCGTATGCAGGCCATTACTGCAGTCTCTATACTTCCAAGCAGGCCTTTTGGGATGCATATGAGCAGGGGCTACAACAGGGTTTCAATACCATTTCCCAAAGTAGGTCCAGACAGAGGGCTGGTCCCTCACAACTGTTTGTTATCATTCCTAGCTGGAACACTCTGCTACTAGTTAAAAGAAAGCTTACTGAAGGAAAAAAATATCAGTAAAAGGAAAATTGGCTTCCTGCTCCCCAAGGTTCTGTTCAAAGGTACTGAATGCAGTTCTGTTATATGGTGCTGAACAAGTGCCACGTGCTGATCCGCGCACAGTTGTCCTAGTGCAGAGTTGGTGGTGTAGAAGTGTCCAGCATACAGTTGGTGGTATACAGAACCCTTTCTGAGCAACCAGAGGGGGCAAACAGAGCATGGAGCATCAGCCAGGGTGTGGCATGGAAGGGCATACAGGAAGGGTGCTCAAGCTCTGCCAGCTGGAGTTGGGAGCAATAGTATCCACCTGGCAGAAAGCCACAGCCCCTCAGAGCTCTGTACCCACTCTAATGCAACTTCCAAGACAGAGCTCTGGTGGCAACATGCTGCCAACCAGGTGGCAGGCTGCTGGATGTGCCTTACTCTTATGCCAGTATGGGATGAATGGCAGTAGTGAGCATGGCCTGTGGGAGGTGTGCCCAGGTGGTGGAATTCCTCTGCTTAGTGATAGAGCTCTAGGAGGAGGGGAGTAGGTTGAGGAGCATCAGGGAATGTAAGAAAGAGATAGACAACTGGAGCCACAACCTATCTCCCCTGAAACAAACCCAACAGGTAGACAGGATGCATGATATGGAGGACTCCCTATCCTTCTGCCTGACTGAGCACTGTGACTTAAGGGATAGGGGGAATGACAACAACTCTCTTCCGTTCGTGGCCAGCGTCTGGGGAAAACACCATCTGCCCATCATCATCAACCCGTCGACCTCAAGCCCTCCTGACCCTCGTAACTCTCTGCCTTTCTCCAGGAGCAGCTTCGGGATTCCTCGAAATTGTCTCGTCTGAGGGGAGTGCTGTGGGAGTTGCTGGGGGTGGGGGGAGGCGAGAGGCTTCTACCCACACCTTTGTATAATCACATATATATATATATATATATATATCCTCTCATATCACATATTAGTATTCTAATTAAAGCTGCACGGTTCAGTTTTCAATCTAGCCAAGTCTCTCTTTTTTTCTCTCTCTCCTTCCCTACCTGGGTGGGAGGGGGAGGGGATCGAGAGCATTGTTGTCAAACTGAGTCAAACGGTGACAAACAGATGTTGCATCTTTTCACTATGATGTCCACTTTAGTCTGCATTTTTGGCCCAATGGCATATCTTTTAATGTTGATTCACAATTAATCTGCACCCATGTGAGTTTCCTCATATAATCTCTTAAGAAGGATTTCCATCATCTTGGAGGCAGGAAGAACTTGGTTTGGGGTAACCCACCAGCCTTCTTAATCCTTTGAGTATTTTCATGTCACAGCCCATTGGTTCTCCTTTTCTGTGTACTGGGGTGGTTTTATATTTAATTCTGTTGTGGGCATTATCAGTTAATAAGTCCATATCTGTATTACTCAGTGGTTCATCTTTTAAATCAGGTCTGCTGGCATAGACCTGTTAATTAGTAGTCAGTCACCTTGTAAAAGTTCCACTTCTGCAATTGGCGCCACTGTCACCATTTGACTCAGGTTCGACAACAGTGCTCTCGATCCCCTCCCCCTCCCACCCAGGTAGGGAAGGAGAGAGAGGAAAAGAGACTTTACTGGATTGAAAGCTACACAGCTTTAATGAAACACTAATGATACAAGAACATATATACAATTATATACAGATATGTTCAGGTATGTGCAAGAGCCTCTCGCCTCCCCCCACCCCCAGCAACTCCCACCACATTCCCCTGAGCTGGAACAGTCCCGAGAAATCCCGGAGCTGCTGCTGGAGAAAGCGCAGAGTGATGAGGGTCAGGAGAGCTCGAGCCTAAGGGTCGGTGGTGCTGGATGGACAGAGTCCTCCCCGGATGCCGGCCATGGATGGAAGAGAAGGGAAGAAGATGAAGGAAGGAAGTTGTCTTCTGTGATCTCTGACCTTCCTCTGAGCTTACATAGATCTATGGAATGGAATATCTCTGGCCAGTTTTGCTGTCTGTCTAACTCAGCCTCCTACGGGGGGGGTCACAGATCTCCCCGTAGTGTCTGAGCTGGCAGAGTAAAGGTGCCACCTTGAAGACCCAGCAGTTACAAAAACATTCCATTCTTATCAGCCTTAGTTGGAAGGCTCTGTGACTAGTTAAAAGAAAACTTACTGAAGGAAAAAATAATCAGTAAATGGAAAATTGGCTTAATCCTGGCTCGAACCAGGACAACCACTCAGTTCGTCCTAAATGTACTGCAACAGCGTAATGTGTTGGTTGTTACATTGCCACTTTTCCAGTTCCTTTCCATCATTACCAAACAGGGTGGGACTGTTCTTGAATCCTTGTGAAAGCACCATCCAACACAGCTGCACTTTCCTCCCTGTTGTCGGATTTTCCCATTCAAATGCAAAAATTGTCTGGCTTGCCTTGTCCACAGGGATGCAGAAGAAAATGTCTTCAAATCGAAAACTGTAAAATAAACATTTGTTTTAGGTATAAATATGAGCAATGTCTATGAGATGGGAAGAACAGGATTCTCCTGGTTTGAGCCAGGATGAAGCTACTTTTCCTTTTACTGTTTTTTTTTTTTCCTTCAGTACGCTCTCTTTTAACTAGCAGAAAGTGTTCCAGCTGGGACTGATAACACGGGAATGTTTTTGTTATTGCTGGGACTCCAAGGTCATGTCTTTGCCCTGCTGGCTCAGGCACTACGGGGAGATCTATGACCCCCGTAGGAGGCTGAATTAGACAGACACCAAAATTGGCCAGAGATATTCCATTCCATATATCTATGTAAGCTCAGAGGAAGGTCAGAGATCACAGAAGACAACTTCCTGCTTCTTCTTCCCTTCTCTTCCGTCCATGGCCGGCGTCCGGGGAGGACTCCATCCATCACCTTCAACCCCTAGGCTGTGCATCCTTCAACCCTCATAACTCTAAATTCTCTCCAGCAGTGCTCTGGGACTTTTCAGGACTTTTTGCAGCTAAGGAGAGTACCGTGGCAGTTGCTGGGGGTGGGGGGAGGCAATAGGGCTTTGCACATACCTGAACACATTTGTATATAATTGTATATATTTTCTTTTATCATTAGTGTTTAATTAAAAATGTGTAGGTTAGTTTTCAATCCAGAGAATCTCTCTCTCATTCTCTCTCTCCTTCCCTACCTGGGTGGGAGGGGGAGGGGATCGAGAGCATTGTTCTTGCTGGTTTAATTGCCGATCCAGAGTTAAACTGTGACAAGGATGCGCATCCTCAGTTTTCCAATTGATTTCTCTTAGATCCTGAATCAACCTATATTCTTGAGATCCAGGTTTCTTTATTGGTAATATAGGAGTTTTAAATTCAGGTTGGCATTCCCTTAACAGTCCATATTTTAAAAAGGTGTTAATCAATGGTTCCAACCCTTTTTGGGCTTCCAACTTTATGGGATGCTGTTTCTTATCGGACAAGCTCCAGGCTTTAACTCTGTCTTAACAGGTTTCACATTCTTTGCTCTACCTGGTTCCTCCAAAGCTCAGACCAGAGGAATCACCGCATCTATCACTGTGTCTGAAATGTCGTGTTCAGGTTCCTCAGTAAAAAGTGCCTCTGTTAGCAGGCAAATCTGTGCCTTCCATGCCATCTCCTGTGGAATATGTAACTGCACAAAGTTCTCTGAACAGGTTACTTGAACATTCAATTTGCACAACAAATCATGTCCAAATAATGTCCGGGGACATTCTGGCATATAGAGAAATTAATGAGCTAATTTCTTATTTCCAATTGTGTACTCCATTGGTTTCAGGAACTGCTGTAAAACTTGCTTTCTGGTTGCCCCGACAATCGGTATTGTAATTTTACTTAAAGGTCCCTTGCAACTAGCAACTACTGAAATTGTGGCTCCACTATCTAATAAAAAAAATCTATAGTTTCACCCCCCAGCTTAATTGGAACCAGAGGATCAGCTGAGGGAATATTAATAATTTCCTCCAGTCCCCTTCAGTCTGAATCAGATTCCTCTACCACCATCAAATTCACATCACTTTCCAAATTTTCCAGTTCCCTATCTTTTTTGCTTCTGTTTGGGCACTCACTTTTCCAGTGCCCCTCCTCATGGCAAATTGCACACTGATTTGACCCTCATGGGGCTCGATTTCTGCAAATCCCCATAGACAATTATCTTACATATCTCATCCTGACCTGGCTTCTGTTTTTTTCTCACTCAGGTCTCTCCAGATTATTCTCAGTTATAGCAGCAGCAAATAATGCTGCCTGCAATCTCATTTGGTTTTGTATTTATTTTTTCTCTTTCTCATCTTGATTACTGTACACCTTAAATTTCAATCAAGTGCGAGAACGGCATTCCTCCTGCCCCATCCAATTTCTGCAACTTCTTTCTGATATCAGAGGCTGAATGACCTACAAACAGAATGTTAAACAACTTTGGTTAAGTTTCCCCCTCTGGATCCAAATCAGTCCACTTTATAGCAGTCTCACACAGCCTCCAATAAAAGATCGAGGGTTCCTCATCAGACCCCTGTCTAACCTCATATAATTTTGACAGGTTTTTCGGTTTACGTGTGCCATGCTGGACCCCATACAAGATTAATTGCTGATATCACCTAAATCTATCCAAATCCCTCCCGGCACTAGGATCCCAGTCTGGGTTCTCCCTGGGCATAACCTGGTTAATGTCATCTTGTGGATATTTTTGTTCCCCTTTTTCTTTAGCACGCGGCAGCGGTGAGAGCGGAGAGCGGCAGCGGTGAGAGCTGCTCCTTTAATTACTGAGGATTAGAGAAGAGACCGGGCTTCCCGGAGACGGCGAAGCCGGAGCAGAGCGAGGAGACCCGAGTCTGAGCGGGAATCCTGAGAGGAGCAGGAAGGCTGACGTGGCAGGGGGTGTGGCTGAGAACCGCGGCAAGGTTTAAAAGCGGCCATCTCGGCAGCTCCCTTAGAGCACGCGGCAGCGGTGAGAGCGCAGAGCGGCAGCGGCCGTCACAGGAAGTGAAGTAGCGCGAGGGCAGGGGGAGAGCGGAGTGAGTGGAGGCAGGAAGCAGAGAACACCAGTAAATTTCTCTAGCATGGTGGCAACACGCCCTAAAACTGTATTGAAGAAGGATATGGGAACTCAGACGGAGGTTCTGAGCAGGCACGCAGCCGTGCAGGTCTCTGGCTGCAGCGAGTGCCTGAGCCTGGCACTGGTGCCAGAGGGAGCCAGTGGCACCGCGTGTGTGCGGTGCGAGCAAATCGATGATCTCCTCAGGCAGGTGGTTAGACTGACAGAGGAGGTTGAAAGACTGAGAATTATCAGAGAATGTGAGAACGAAATAGATTGGTGGAGTCAAACCCTGAGGCAAGGGCAGGAGGAAGAGATGCTAGAACAAGTGATGGATCCCCTCCCCTCCTGTTCTCAGACAGAAGGAGAGAACTTTAGGAACATGGAGGAATGGAGGGAGGTCCGTCCTCGGAGAGGCAAGAAAAAACCCTCCCAACTCCGTCCATCCTCCGAATTGCCCTTGAAGAATAGGTACGAGGTCTTGGAACTTCAGGGAAAGGAAAATGAAGCTGGAGTGACAGATTTGTCTAGTGAACCGCCTATGACTTGTCGCTCAGCTCCACGACTTAGGACTTCTTCAACTAAGAAGGAAAGGAGGGTAGTTGTGGTGGGTGACTCCCTTCTGAGGGGAACAGAGGGGCCCATCTGTAGACCTGACCCATCCCACAGGGAGGTCTGCTGCCTCCCTGGGGCTCGCATTAGAGATGTTAAAAGGAAACTCTCTAGTATGGTAAATCCATCTGATTACTACCCACTGCTGATTTTTCAGGTTGGCAGTGACGAAATTACTACAAGAAATGTAAGGGCAATGAAGAGAGACTTCAGGGCCCTGGGACCGCTAGTTAGGGGGTCTGGAGCACAAGTCGTGTTTGCCTCCATACCTCCTGCAAGAATGGGTGGAGAGATAAGCAGGAAGAGTTTAATGATGAACGAATGGCTAAGAGACTGGTGCCAAAGGCAGGGCTTTGGCTTTTTTGATCATGGGCTGCTCTATGAGACACCTGGCCTGATGGTGGCGGGTGGGATGCACCTGTCCCAGAGGGGGAAAAGGCTTTTGGGGCAGGACTTAGCAGGGCTCATTGAGAGAGCTTTAAACTAGATGTGAAGGGGGAAGGGGAGAAAACTGGGTCTGTTAGGGACAAGCCCAAGAGGAACATACCAGGGCCTGTAGGAGGATGGGCTAAGGAGGATTTAGTCCCACCGATGTGCTCTACTTGCTTCCTGAAATGCCTGTACACCAATGCACGCAGCATGGGGAATAAACAGGAAGAGTTAGAGGTCTGTGTGCGGTCTAAGGGTTATGATCTGGTAGCAATAACAGAGACATGGTGGGACAGCTCACACGACTGGAATGTGGCCATGGATGGCTATGTGCTTTTTAGGAAAGATCGGTCGGTGAAGCGAGGTGGTGGAGTTGCTCTTTATGTGAGAGAGCAACTAGAATGTATCGAGTTTTGTACAGGGGCTGATGAGGGGCGAGTTGAAATTCTGTGGGTAAGAATTAAAGGACAGGGTAGTATGGGTGACACAGTTGTGGGGGTCTACTACAGACCTCCTGATCAAGATGAGGAAGTTGATGAGGCTTTCTACAGGCAGCTGAAAGCAGCCTCACAACTGCAGTCCTTGGTCCTCATGGGAGATTTTAACTATCCCGATATCTGCTGGAAGACTTATACAGCCAGCCTTTCACAGTCTAGGAGGTTCCTCCAATGCATTGATGACAACTTCTTAATGCAAATGGTGGATGAGCAGACTAGAAGAGGAGCGCTGCTGGATCTTGTGCTCACCAACAAGGAGGGCCTTATTGAAGCAGTGGTGGTCAATGGCAGCCTTGGCTGCAGCAACCATGAGATGGTGGAGTTCAGGATCCTGTGTGGGAGGAACAGAATTTCCAGCAGGACCAGAACCCTGGACTTCTACAGAGCAAACTTCGGCCTCCTCAACCAATTGTTAAGGGAAGTCCCATGGGACAGAGTGCTAGAAGGTAAAGGGGCTCAAGATAGCTGGACAATATTCAAGGACTACTTCTTGCAAGCACAGCATCAGTGTGTCCCAATGGGTAGAAAATCTAGTAAGGGAGCTAGGAGACCAGCGTGGTTAAAAAAGGAACTGCTGGGGAAACTCAAGTGGAAGAGGAAAATCTATAGATCATGGAAGGAGGGACTGGTCACTTGGGAGGAATATAGGAATGTTGTCAGGGAATGTAGGGAGGCAACTAGGAAAGCTAAGGCCTCCTTGGAACTTAACCTTGCAAGTCGGGTTAAGGACAGTAGAAAGGGCTTTTTCAAATACATAGCCAACAAAGCTAATACCAGAGGCAATATAGGCCCACTGCTGAATGAGGTGGGTGCCCTGGTGACAGAGGATATGAAGAAGGCAGAGGTGCTGAATGCCTTCTTTGCCTCTGTCTTTACTCCTGCAGGCTTTTCCCATGAGCCCCAGATTCATATAACCCCAGAAGTAGTCAAGATAGGTGAGGACATAGTAGATGAGGATTGGGTTAGGGATCAGTTGCATAATCTGGACATCCATAAATCGATGAGTCCGGATGAAATGCATCCAAGGGTGCTGAGGGAGCTGGCGGAGGTCATTGCTAGTCCACTCTCCATCATCTTCGGTAAGTCATGGGTAACTGGAGAGGTGCCTGAGGACTGGAGGATAGCAAACGTCACTCCAGTCTACAAGAAGGGCAAGAAGGAGGACCCGGGTAACTATAGACCGGTCAGCCTCACCTCCATCCCTGGAAAGGTAATGGAACAACTTGTCCTTGGCACTATCTCTAGACATATCAAGGAGATGGGGGTCATCAAGAGCAGTCAACATGGTTTTACCAAGGGTAAGTCATGTTTGACTAACCTCATAGCCTTCTATGAGGAAATTACTAGGTGGATAGATGATGGTAGAGCGGTAGATGTGGTCTATCTTGATTTCAGTAAGGCATTTGACACCGTCTCCCACAGCATCCTTGTAGATAAGTTGATCAAGTATGGGTTTGATGATCAGGCAGTGAGGTGGATCAAGAACTGGTTGAAAGGAAGAAGTCAGAGAGTTGTAGTCAATGGGGCAGAATCTAGTTGGAGGCCTGTGACTAGTGGAGTCCCTCAGGGGTCGGTACTGGGACCGGTGTTGTTCAATATCTTCATCAACGACCTGGATGAGGGCACAGAATGTACCCTCAGCAAGTTTGCTGATGACACCAAGCTGGGAGGAGTGGCTGACACACCAGAAGGCTGTGCTGCCATTCAGAGAGACTTAGACAGGCTGGAGACTTGGGCGGGGAAAAACCTGATGAAGTTTAACAAGAGCAAGTGTAGAGTTTTGCATTTGGGGAAGAAAAACGCCATGCACCAGTACAGGTTGGGGGCTGACCTGCTGGAGAGCAGTGTAGGTGAAAGGGACCTGGGGGTCATGGTAGACAGGAGGATGACCATGAGTCAGCAGTGTGCCCTTGTGGCTAAGAGGGCCAATGGCATCCTGGGGTGTATTGGAAAGGGTGTGGTTAGTAGGTCAAGAGAGGTTCTCCTCCCCCTCTATTCTGCATTGGTGAGGCCACATCTGGAATATTGTGTCCAGTTCTGGGCCCCTCAGTTCAAGAAGGACAGGGAAGTGCTTGAAAGAGTCCAGCGCAGAGCCACAAAGATGATGAAGGGAGTGGAACATCTCCCTTATGAGGAAAGGCTGAGGGAGCTGGGTCTCTTTAGTTTGGAGAAAAGGAGACTGAGGGGTGACCTCATCAATGTTTACAAATATGTAAAGGGTGAGTGTCAAGACGATGGAGTTAAGCTTTTTTCAGTGAAGACCAGTGATAGGACAAGGGGTAATGGATACAAGTTGGAGCATAGGAGGTTTAAGATGAATATCAGGAAAAATTTTTTTACTGTGAGAGTGACAGAGCACTGGAACAGGCTGCCCAGAGAGGTTGTGGAGTCTCCTTCTCTGGAGACATTCAAAACCCGCCTGGACGCCTTCCTGTGTGATGTACTCTAGGTGACCCTGCTCTGGCAGGGGGGTTGGACTAGATGATCTTTCGAGGTCCCTTCCAACCCCTATGATTCTATGATTCTATGATTCTATGATTCTCCAGAACTGTTCACTTTTCCTCAGTAGTGAGGAGAGTCTCTAAAAGTGCTTGGATATCCCCCCAGGTGGGGTTATGTCTCATCATGATTGTTTTGAGTAGCCTGTACATCCCCTCTGGATTAGCCTGATATGACCACACAGACTTTTTCCGATTTAACAGGTCCGACACTGTAAAAGGGACATGCACATAAACTATCCTTTCACCCTGACTGCTTGTCTTAAGGGGGCTTGAACAGCAGGACTCTGTCCCCTCATTCTCCTGGCCACCGGACTGGAATCCATATCCTCTGATCACCCACTTGCCCCCTCTTTCACTCCCCTTGTACACAGGTGGTGCATTTTCAGGGGGGCTGACGGTGCCAACAACTGCACGTCTTCTACATCCTCATCCCCTTTCACCAACTTACAACAACGTTTCTGACTAGTTCTTGATCCTGCATACAAAATATAATCCTCCTTAACACCACACTTCTTTTGAATCTCTGGCCTTCCATACAAAATCAAAAAGCATCCACTCACAGCACATCATCCCACTTATACATACTACTACAAAACATCAACTAAAATATAACATAATAATTCAAAGTTCCATTTAGTAGCCAATAATTACAATACATTATAATTTTCTCTTTTGTCATTAGAACATTCCCAAATATTTTCCAATTTTTAAGGATGCATTGAGAGGAGAGTCAGGAAGTATCTCACTGGAAGTAGTTGTACCCATACTGCAACCTTAAAAGAATTACCGCTGTTTCAAACACTCAGCTCCAGCAGAGACAAATACCCCCTTTGCTTTGCCATGTGTCTACATGTAGAACTTCCCCTATTTAGTTTTATGGTACCAAAAAACCTGACTACTTTACAACGGATATTCCAAATTCCACCCCCCCACCCCCACAAATAGCATTTATAGCATTGCACCTTTGAGTCGCTTACCGCCCAACACTGGAGAGGATCTGATGGACCTCCCCAATAAACAGGTCTGTGTGTGCTGGAGCCCCAAGCAGTCTGGTCCTTCATTGGGAGGCAAGACGATGCTCACAGCTAAGGAGAGTGCTGTGGGAGTTGCTGGGGCTGGGGGGAGGCAATAGGGGGTTTTCACGTTCCTGCACATACTTGTATATAATTGTACATATTTTCTTATCATTAGTATTTAATTAAAGCTGTCTAGTTTAGTTTTCAATCCAGAAAATTGTTGCAGAATGGCTTGAGCAGCAGGGCCATGGGCCCCTGCTATCTCCTCGAGAGGCCTTGAGAGTGTGGCACAAATAGCAGCGGTACAAGCAATCTCTTTTTTTAGCCTAACACAAGTATAAACAATCTCTGTTAGCTTAAACTAACTCAAGGACAAGGTAGAGAAGTAGAATGATAGAAAACAAGGAAGAACCCTGGAACTCAGATGTGTGTTATTATCCAGTAAAATCACTGCAAGTAGTTGCCGTCCAGTGAAATCACTACAAGTAGTTACTATCCAATGAATTCACTATGCGCGGTTACTATCCAATGAATTCACTACATGTAGGTTTGGAAAAGGGTATAAAAGTAACACTGTGTATTCAATAAATCGAAGCTTGCTTTATCAATCACATTGATTCTGGACTGCTTGCTTCCCTCGCCGCCGGCAAGTGGCGCCCGAACAGGGACCCCTATTCCTTGTTATCACCGAAGTCGGCGGGAGCCCCGGAGAAGCACCGGTGGCAGCGATCGGGGTGCAGAAGACCGGCCACGGAATGCAGGCATTTGTCAGGCTGGTCCGTGCTTGAACTGACCTGACAACAGAGGTTCGCCGTCCGGACTGTTGGGCTACTCATGACGATTGATGAAGAGAGCGCTCTAAGACAAGGTAAAAGGCTGCACTAAATTATTAAGGGTCAGGGATATATAGGTATACTGGCCGAAAATGGAAAGCGAGATAGCCCTTGATTTATTACTACGCTTTTTAGAAAAGCGGGCGGTAAAGGGTATTGACCTTAAAAAGGAGTTAACGGGCCTGGTAGCTTTTGGGAAAGATCACGGTTGTTTTAAGGATCCAGGCGCGTTGTTTCAGGTTGAGGCGTGGCGAGAGTGCGGTGATTTGCTATGGAATAAGGTAATAGATGGTGATAAGCGTGCAAAAAAGTTACTGAAGCCGTGGCGGGCAGTGATAAGTTGTCTTAAACAGTATCAGACGGAAGAGAAAATAGCAGCAGTTGCTTCCAATTACTTGAGAGGAGTAGGTACGGAGAAAGAGGCAGGCAAGCTTCAGTTAGGGGTTGATTACGTGCCCACCCCCCCCACAGGGTGCCCGGTATCGGTGAAGCCTTTGATTGCTAGTGCTTCTGGGGGAGGGGGGCCATCGGCTCCGCAGCTAGAAGAACATAATGGAGAAGGCAGTTTGCCAGAGAATGCCGAGGAGGAGTTGAAACGAGAGACTGCAGAAACTCATAAGAACGAGCTGATAGTGAAAAGTGATGGTAATCGGGAAGAGAAGCTCAGTAAAAGTTTCGCGGGAGTGTTGCTTTTAAACTGGCAGGAGATCTCGCGAACAGCTATTGAGAAGGGTGATCATGACTTGTTAAGTGTTATGCAGGAATCTTGTGCCTTTCCGGTGTTCTTTGAAGTTACAGATCAAGGGGCAAGAGGAGAGTATAGTCCTCTTGATTGGAAGTTGTTGTCACAGCTACGTGCTACGGTAAATGAATCTGGGTTACACAGTGAACCTACCAGACAAATGTTGAATTATATTTGGGGCAGTGGAATTCTTTGCCCAGAAGATGTTAAGACACTTGTGAGAATGATTATGACGCAGTCGCAATTACTGTTGTGGCAGGCGCATTGGAATAGACTTTGTGACAGGGCAGTTAACACCCCCCGCGATCAGCAGGACCCATTGCATGGTGTTACGGTGGAACATTTGATGGGTGTAGGTCCTTTTGCTACTGTGGATATGCAGGTACAACTAGGTCCGGCAGTATTAAGGGAATCAATGCGGTTAGCCCGCATAGCTATATCACTGGTTAAGACAGCACCACCCACCCCGTCCTATATGTCTATTAAACAGGGCAGGGAAGAGTCGTTTGCTAGCTTTGTGGACAGAGTTACCGATGCAATTGATCGTTCAGATGCGCAGGAGTGGATGAAGGGAGCGTTGTTACGGCAGTGTATTATGGAGAACTGTAATGCCGCTACTAGGGCTATTATTGTGACGCTGCCCGGGGATGCTTCCGTAGAGGAAATGTTAGAGCGGATGAGTAGGGTGCCGGTCGGACCGCAAGCAATGTTGGTAGACGCAGTGAAAGAATTAGGGAACAATTTAGTGCACGCCCAGAGCCAAGTCTTAGCAGCCCTTGCGCCTCTTCCGCAAACTCGGTCTTCAGGCGGAACTCCGAAAAATAAGGACTTAAAATGTTTCCGGTGTGGGCGCAGAGGACATTTGCGACGTCAATGCCGGGTGCAGCGGGTTTGGTGTGAAAATTGCGGAATGGATAGCCATAACATAGAAGCCTGTCGCAGAGGGTCGGGAAACGGGAGACGGAGCGCGAAGAACTGCGGCGCGCGGACACCAACAGCAGTTCATGTAGCAGCAGCGCCATCTTGCGACGACGGCTGCGAACTACCGACGAATTACAGCCCGCAACATCCGGGAGCCTCGGCTTGGACTTGGCAACCGCAATAGATGTGACTCTCATTGATAACAAACCTCAAAAGATTCCTACTGGAGTTAAAGGACCAGTGATGATTAATGGACAGACACACGGAGCACTATTGTTGGGACGTTCGTCCAGTGGACTAAAAGGACTGTTTATACTTCCTGGTATCATCGATCGAGACTATCATGGAGAAATTGGAATAGTTGTCCAGACACACTTTCCTCCTATGTTTATTCCAAAAGGAAGCAGGATTGCTCAACTCGTCCCTATGCAACAACTAACGGATGCAGTACAGACCCCTCAAGTTCCGGAGCGAGGTCGCGGAGGATTCGGTTCAACTGGAGGACTTACTTTGCTTACTATGCACATGGATCATCGCCCTCTAGTCAGCGCAGTGTTAAAGCATGACAACGAATCATTACAGCTTATGGTTCTTTTGGACACAGGAGCTGACCTGACTATTGTTTCCAGCTCAGTTTGGCCCTCTCATTGGCCACTGCAGGGTGTGATGGACAGTGTACAGGGTGTCGGAGGAGCTGCTGCAGTGCAACGGAGCCAGAAGAGGATTCAAATCATCATAGATGGAAGAGCTGTATTTACACCAGTAACAGTAATGCCACTACCTTACAAGGTGAATGCCTTGATTGGTCGGGACATTTTAAATCAGCTTGGGGTTGTTCTGACCACTGATAAGCCTTTTTGATGGCGGTCACTGTGAGGACTTTCCCGATTCCACTACAGTGGTTGACTAGTGAACCTGTCTGGATCGAGCAGTGGCCGCTGAAGAAGGAAAGTCTACAGCAAATGCACGAGCTAGTGAATGAGCAGCTACAGCAGGGACATCTAATACCCTCTACTAGTCCCTGGAATACACCTATATTTGTACACAAAAAGAAATCAGGCAGATATCGTCTATTACATGATTTACGTGCTGTTAATCAACAGATGCAATCTATGGGGGCTTTACAACCTGGCCTACCCAATCCAGCAATGCTGCCTGAACACTGGAACCTCTTGATTATAGACCTGAAGGACTGTTTTTTCACAATCAGACTTCATCCTGAGGATACACAACGTTTTGCCTTTACAGTACCTGCTATAAACCGGGAGGCCCCGGCCAACCGGTATGAATGGGTAGTGTTGCCTCAAGGAATGAAGAACAGTCCCACATTGTGCCAGCTATTCGTTGATGCAGCGCTACGACCCGTTCGAGCGGCTTGGCCTGAGGCCTTGATTTTTCACTATATGGATGACATCCTGATCGCTCGAGACCCTCCGTTTTCTCGAGACCACGAGATATTCTTGACTCAACAGCTTGAACAGCAGGGACTAATTATAGCTACTGACAAGATTCAACGGGAGGCTCCATGGAAATACCTGGGGTGGACTATTACAGAATCACATATTCAGCTGCAAAAACTGTCCATTCGGATAGAGATCAAAACCTTACATGATGCCCAAAGATTCATGGGAGATTTGCAGTGGCTACGTCCTGTGGTTGGAATTACCAACGATGACCTAGAAATCTTACGGCCACTATTGAAAGGAACTGATCCTGCACAACCAGTGACACTCACAGCTGCACAACGCAACAGGATCAAGCAGATCGCTACAGCTGTAGCGGATCGTACAGTTGACCGCCTTGACCCGCTATTGGATATAGACTTGACTATTCTGTTAGGAGCATCACACTTTGTTGGTGCACTGACACAGTGCAAAAAGAAAAAGGGGGAGAAGGAGCCCAAGGTCCTGGAATGGTTATTCACCAGTGCGCGGCCTAAGACAACAGTTCAACAACAGGTGGATGATCTTGCTGAATTGATCAAAAAGGGCCGTACCCGGGTATTGCAGATATCGGGGAAAGAACCAGGAGCAATATATCTTCCTATAAAAAGAGCCAACTTGGAATGGTATTTGCAACACTCACAAGCATTACAATGTAGCATCTTAGGTGCTGCCCAAGAGATTAACATCAGCTCTCTAAAAGCACCAGTGTTAAAGTGGATGAGCCAATATAAATGGCTTCCGCTACCAAAGCGAAGTGAGCAGCCCCTGAGTGAAGCCATTACAGTCTTTACGGATGCTGGGAAGCGATCACGACGAGCAGCGGCAACGTGGTTCAAGGAAGACCAGTGGCATCACATTACTCTGGAAGCAGAACCTGGTGATACACTGCAAACGCTGGAATTAACTGCCGTGGTCTGGACATTCAAGCATTGGCCACAAGATCCATTGAACGTGATAATTGACTCACTATATGTGGCTGGAGTTGCCCAACGGATAGAGAGTGCTAGGATCAAAGATATCCAGAACCTTCGTCTGTTTGATCTTATGAGACAGTTACAAGCTGCTATACTCCAAAGGACAGAGCCATACGCAGTTCTGCATATTAGGAGTCATCAGTGGAGTGAAGGACTAGGCGAAGGCAATGCATGGGCGGATCAGTTAGTGTCAGTGACGGTGCCCATTAATGAATTTACCAAGGCTCGAGAGGCCCATGCGACGTTTCATCAAAATGCTCGAGGTCTACACAAGCAGTTCAACATCACGATGGAAGAAGCAAGAGGTATCGTGAAGGCGTGTCCTACCTGCAGCCACCATGGCCCAGGTCTCGGCGTTGGGGTGAATCCTCGGGGTCTAGGCCCGGATGAGGTATGGCAGATGGATGTTACGCATGTTCCTGAGTTTGGGCGACTGAAATATGTCCATGTTACCATCGACACCTTTAGCAGATTTGTGTGGGCTTCAGCCCAGACGGGCGAAAAAGCCTCTCATGTCATCCGTCACTTGACTAACTGTTTTGCTGTGATGGGAGTTACAAGGCAGCTTAAGACAGATAATGGCCCGGCATATTCTAGTGAGCGAATGCGAAAGTTTTGCCAGCAATGGGGGGTACAACATGTTACAGGGGTGCCTCACTCTCCTACAGGACAGGCCATAGTGGAGAGAGCTAATCAAACTCTGAAAATGTATATAGCAAAGTTTAGTGATATTTTAGATGTTCAGGAGAAGCTTTTTAAGGTGTTATTTGTCATGAACTATCTTTGTATTTTTGCTGATCAGGAGGCCTCACCCGCATATATTCACAGTGGGCTCGAGAAAAATCGACAACACAGGGGACAACCATTGTATGTGATGTACAGAGATCCTGCTACAGGTATTTGGAAGAGCCCCGCTGAGGTTCGATATCTGGGTAGAGGTTATATGTGTGTTATTACTCTTACAGGACCGCTGTGGGTACCCAGTAAGTGGACTCGTCCAGCAAAAAGAGAAGATACAGTGACTGTTGATTCACACGGTGTCAACCACGACCCATAGAAGAGAAGCTGCCTAAAGGCCCTGAGATCATGGGACTGAGCGGTTGGACTGTTCTAAATTGTCTAGTGTTGGTAACTTGGGTAGCTAATGGAGTGTGGGTTACATGGGCGAATCAAACTGGTCAATCAGCTTTTTGTTTCTCTCTTGCATCAGCTGCTGACCCATTTCGAACATGCTTAATAGGGATGCCCTCTTATGACTGGAGTCAGTTTAAGGAATACAGTAACAGTCCATTTGACTCCTACCTGACATCCATATTTGGAGGAATTTCTCCTTGGCTGGTATCAATCATTAAAGAGGGATTGCGTTGGGTCACTATGCTATTGCCTATTGTGCTTGTAATCAAGATAGCTTACCATTGTATTATGAAAAATGTAACAAGATTGTCTGATAAGATATTGCTTGTACAAAAAGAAAAAGGGGGAATTGTTGCAGAATGGCTTGAGCAGCAGGGCCATGGGCCCCTGCTATCTCCTCGAGAGGCCTTGAGAGTGTGGCACAAACAGCAGCGGTACAAGCAATCTCTTTTTTTAGCCTAACACAAGTATAAACAATCTCTGTTAGCTTAAACTAACTCAAGGACAAGGTAGAGAAGTAGAATGATAGAAAACAAGGAAGAACCCTGGAACTCAGATGTGTGTTATTATCCAGTAAAATCACTGCAAGTAGTTGCCGTCCAGTGAAATCACTACAAGTAGTTACTATCCAATGAATTCACTATGCGTGGTTACTATCCAATGAATTCACTACATGTAGGTTTGGAAAAGGGTATAAAAGTAACACTGTGTATTCAATAAATCGAAGCTTGCTTTATCAATCACATTGATTCTGGACTGCTTGCTTCCCTCGCCGCCGGCAGAAAATCTCTTTCCTAATTATCTCTCTCCTTTCCCTCCCTGGGTGGGAGGGGGAGGAGATTGAGAGCATTATTGTCACTGGCGATCCTGAGTCAAACCGTGACAATTCTTTTCACTGGAGGGAACAGTTTTTACTGTTGTGGGTAAGAAATCTTGTGTCCTGAAGATGATGTTAATCCTTATGTTCAGTTTCCACTATGAGAAAAAGCTATTTCTTCTAAGTCTAGAAACTGACAGACAACTGTCTCATGAAAACCAAGTGTATGATTCCTATGAACCCTCATCCTTCCTCATATTAGCCTAAGAAAAAACAAACAAAAACCAAACTAAAACAAAAAAACACCCACACTGCCTGAAAAATGCCTCATAAGGTGTGACTGAAGAAAACTACATGCAGCGAACAGGTATAAAGGCAGGAACATTTAATGAGCTGTGTTTTTAACCTGTTTTAAATTTGGTCAAGCATACTGTTTTGGTTTAACTCCAGATGGCAACTAAGCCCCACAGAGCCACTTACTCACTTTCCCGCAGTGGGAAGAGAGTAGGAAGGGTAAAAGTAAGAAAACTCCTGAGTTGAAATAAAGACAGTTTAGTATGTAAAGCAAAAGCCACGTACACAAACAAACCAAAACGAGGAATTCATTCACTACTCCCCATTGGTAGGCAAGTGTTCAACCATCTTCAGGAAGGCAGGGCTCCATCACACTTAATGGTTACTTGAGAAGACAAACACCATCGCCCTGAATGTCCACTCCTTTCCTCTTCCCCCAGATGTATATGCTAAGCATGGTATGGAATATCCCTTTGGTCAGTGGGATCAGCTGTCACAGCTGTGCCCCCCTCCAACTTATTGTGGAACCCTGTCCTTATTTGAGCCAGGACAGAACCAATTTTCTTTCTAGTGATTTTACTTTTCAGTTAAGTCTCTTCTAAGTATCCTCACTTGCTGAAATCAACAGCATGTTTCTCAGTCTGTCTGCTTCTAGGACTGATAACGCCCCATGTTTATAGTTACTGCTGGAGAATAGTATGCACAACCAAGGCCACTGCTTAGTTCTGCTAAACATCTTATGCTCCAGAAACATGAGGGAGGAAAGGGGTCACACCTGTGACCCTCCTATGGGGAAGAGCAGACCAGACAGGTGACTCAAACTGACCAAACGCAGTATTTCATCCCATACACATCGTATTCAGTATAAATCTGAGGGATCCATGGCCAGTGTCCTGGAGGACTCTGACTGTTTGTCTGCCTTTGGTCACAGAATCACAGAATCTTAGGGGTTGGAAGGGACCTTGAAAGATCATCTAGTCCAACCCTCCTGCCAGAGCAGGGTCACCTAGAGTACATCACACAGGAATGCATCCAGACAGGTTTCTAATGTCTCCAGCGAAGGAGACTCCACAGTCTCTCTGGGTAGCCTGTTCTGGTGTTCTGTCACTCTCTGTCCTGGTTTGAGCCAGGATGAAGCCACTTTTCCTTTTACTGATTTTTTTTTCCTTCAGTAAGCTCTCTTTCAATTAGCAGCAAGTGTTCCAGCTAGTGGACTGATAACACTGGAATGTTTATGTTATTGCTGAGATTTCAAGGTCGTATCTTTGCCCTGCCACCTCAAACACTACCAGGAGAAGGAGAGTCGTATCTATAATCTCCCCTGTAGGAGGCTGGACTAGACAGACAGCAAAATTGACCAAAGTATTCCATTCCATATATCTACGTAAGCGCGGTATAAGGTCAGGGATCATGGAAGACAACTTCCTTCCTGCTTTCTTCTTCCCTTCTCTTCCATCCATGGCTGGTATCCAGGGAGGACTCCATCTATCCACCACGGTCGACCCCTAGGCTCGTGCATTCCTGACCCTCATAATTCTACCCTCAGCTCCTCTCTGCTCTGCCACTCTCTCTGGCAGCAGTCTGGGACTTTTTGGGACTGTTCACAGCTAAGGAGAGTACCGTGGGAGTTGCTGGGTATGTGCAGAGGCAATAGGGTTTTGCACATTCCTGAACACATTTGTATATATTTGTACATATTTTCTTTTATCATTAATGTTTAATTAAAGCTGTCTAGTTTAGTTTTCAATCCAGAAAAGTCTCTCTCCATAATTTTATCTCTCCTTCCCTACATCAGTGAGGGGGGAGGGGATTGAGTGCATTGTTGTGTCTGTTTTAATTGCCAATCCTGAGTCAAACCGTGACACTACAACAGTAAAGAAGTTTTTACTCACGTTTATGTGGAACATCCTATGCTCCAGTTTGCACCCATTGCCCCTTGTCCTATCATTAGACATCACTGAGAAGAGCCTGGCTCCATCCTCCTGACACTCACCCTTTACGTGCTTGTAAACATTGATGAGGTCATCCCTCAGTCTCCTCCAAGCTAAAGAGACCCAGCTCCCTTAGCCTTTCCTCATAAGGGAGATGTTCCACTCCCTTAATCATCTTTGTGGCTCTGCACTGGACTCTTTCAAGCAGTTCCTTGTCCTTCTTGAACTGAGGGGCCCAGAACTGGACACAATATTCCAGATGCGGCCTCACCAAGGAAGAGGAGAACCTCTCTTGACCTACTAACCACACCCTTTCTAATACACCCCAGGAGACCACTGGCCTTCTTAGCCGCAAGGGCACATTGCTGGCTCATGGTCATCCTCCTGTCTACCAGAACCCCCAGGTCCCTTTCCCTTACACTGCTCTCCAGCAGGTCAGCCCCCAACCTATACTGGGACATGGGGTTGTTCTTCCCCAGATGCAAGATTGTACACTTGCCCTTGTTGAATTTCATTAAATTTCTCCCCACCCAACTCTCCAGTCTGTCTAGGTCTCTCTGAATGGCAGCACAGCCTTCTGGTGTGTCAGCCACTCCTCCCAGTTTTGTGTCATCAGCAAACTTGCTGAGTGCACACTCTGTTCCCTCATCCAGGTCGTTGATGAAAATATTGAAGAGTGCTGGTCCCAGTACTGACCCCTGAGGGACTCCACTAGTCACAAACCTCCAACTAGATTCTGTCCCATTGACCACAACTCTCTGCCTTCTTCCTTTCAAACAGTTCCAAATCCACCCGATCATCCAGACCACACTTCCTCAGTTGAGGTGCAAGGATGCTGTGGGAGACGGTGTCAAATGCTTTACTGAAATCAAGATAAACCACATCTACTGCCCTACCATAATCTATCCACCTAGTTAATTCCTCATAGAAGGCTATAAGGTTGGTCAAACATGACTTCCCCTTGGTAAAACCATGTTGACTGCTCTTAATGACCCCCTCATCCTTGATATGCCTAGAGATAGTGCCAAGAATAAGTTGTTCCATCACCTTTCCAGGGATGGAGGTGAGGCTGACCGGTCTATAATTACCCAGGTCCTCTTTCTTGCCCTTTTTGTAGACTGGAGTGACATTTGCTATCCTCCAGTCCTCAGGCACTGTTGCCCACGACTTACCAAAAATGATGGAGAGTGGCCTAGCAATGACCTCCACCAGCTCCCTCAGCACCCATGGGTGCATTCCATCCGGACCCATCGATTTATGGATGCCCAGATTGCTTAACTGATCCCTAACCCAATCCTCATCAACTAAGGCAAACTCCTCCTTTATCCTGACTTACTCTAGGGCTTCAGGGGTCTGGGGCTCCTGAGGAGAGTCTGCAGCAGTATAGACAGAGACAAAGAAGGCATTCAGTAACTCTGCCTTCTTTATATCGTCTGTCACCAGGGCACCCTCCTCATTCAGCAGTGGGCCTACATTGCCTCTAGTGTTAGTTTTGACTGCAATGTATTTGAAGAAGCCCTTTCTGTTGTCTTTGACCTCACTTGCAAGGTTAAGTTCCAAGGAGACCTTCGCTTTCCTAATTGCCTCCCTACATCCTCTGACAACAGTCCTATATTCCTCCCAAGTGGCCAGCCTCTCCTTCCATGATCCATAGATTCTCTTTTTCCACTTGAGTTTACCCAGCACTTCCTTGTTTAACCATGCGGGTCTACTGGCTCCTTTTCTTGATTTCCTACCCATTGGGATGTTCTGATCCTGAGTTTGGAAGAAGTGGTCCTTGAATGTTGACCTGCTATCTTGAGCCCCTTTACCATCTAGTACCCTGTCCCATGGGATTTCCCCTAACAATTGCTTGAAGAGGCCAAAGTTGGCCCTGCTGAAGTCCAGAGTTGTGATCCTGCTAGGTATTCTGTTCCTCCCACACAAGATCCTGAACTCCACCATCTCATGGTCACTTCAACCAGACCCTCCTTCTTAGTGAGTACAAGATCCAGCAGCGCTCCTCTCCTAGTTGGTTTGTCCACCATTTGCATCAAGAAGTTATCATCAATGGAGGAACCTCCTGGACTGTGAATGGCTGGCTGTGTAGGCCTTCCAGCAAATATCTGGGTAGTTGAAATCCCCCATGAGGACCAAGGCCTGTAATTGCAGGGCCGCTTTCTATTGCCTGTAGAAAGCCTCATCAACTCCCTCGTCCTGATCAGGAGGTCTGTAATAGACCCCCACAACTGTATCACCCATGCTAGCCTGCCCCTTAATTCGTACCCACAGACTTTCCACTTGCTTCTCATCCACCCCTGGACAGAACTCAATACATTCTAGTTGTTGTCTAATGTAAAGAGCAACTCCACCACCTCGCTTTGCTGACCTGTCTTTCCTAAAAAGGACATGGCCATCCATGACCATATTCCAGTTATGTGAGCTGTCCCACCATATCTCTGTAATTGCCACTAGATCATAACCCTTTGACCGCACACAGACTTCTAACTCCTCCTGTTTATTCCCCATGCTGCGTGCATTGGTGTACAGGCATTTCAGGGAGTGAGCTGAGCACGCTGGTGGCACCCTAGGGAGGTGGGAGGCCTTCTGGTCTTCATGAATACTCAGTCTTCATGGACAGAGACATGCATGACCTGATCTTATTGGAAAATCTCACGTGCTGTCGTGGGCCAGTATCGGGGGCTACCAGCTGTCAGGATGCTTCCGCAACTTCTCCCCCCAATGTGGAGAGGTTTGTGAATGAGACCGAGGGTCACATGTGGTGCTCGCCTCTCACAGAGGAACGGCCACTGAGGGACTGTATCTTAGAGGGTAGATTAGAATACCCCCTCACCACGCTCACAAATTGCTACTGAGACCAATGTTTAGTTTATGAATTAATGGGTTTATTAATGGTCAACACAAACTGAGGTATCAAGGTTCAGGAGAGGTTGTCCAGGTATATATATTGGAAAAGTGATTAAAAGATACTATGATCTTATTAAATGCACACTCCAAGGGAGAGGTGTAGAATCATTGGAGTGAAAGGGTAGGAGCTGAGCCCAGCAGGAAAGTTAGAGTGTGTGCGTGCGTGTATGTGTGTGTGTGTTTACCCTCCTTCCGTAGTGCGTGGTTCCTGGGATGCGGCTGGCAGGCTCTGCAAGAGCTCCATGGGGGAGTCAGCTTCCTGGTAACCGGCATGACCACTCCCAGCACCAGCAGATGCAGCAAACACAGCTCTAATCCTAAAACAGGGTGGCAAGCGCAGGCTGGGCAAGCTCCTATTCCGGTCTGGTTTGGTTTAGTATTAAATTAAATTATTATTTTTCCCCAAGTTGAGTCTGTTTTGCCCAGGACCTTATTCAGTGAAGAACCCTCCTTGTCCTTTGTTTCAACCCAGAGTGTGTGTGTGTGTGTGTGGGAGTTGAGTGAGCGCCATGTGCCTGTTCCTTTGTTGTTGTGTTGGGCCCAAACTGCAACAGTGAGCAAATGGAGATACTTCCAAGGACACAGTAAACATATTAATGAAGGCAATAAACAAATTTTATTTTTTTTCCCCTTGCTATCGATGAGATAACCAACACCCAGGTAGGGAAAGGAGAGAAAAAAAGGAGAGAGACTTCCCAGATTGCAAACTGAACTAGACAGCTTTAATTAAATTCTAACGATAAAAGAAAATATGTACAATTATATACAAGTGTGTTCAGGAATGTGCAAAACCCTGTTGCTTCCCCCCACCCCCGGCAGCTCCCACAGCACTCTCCTTAGTTGTGAGCAGTTCCAAAATGTCCTGGACCACTGCTGGAGATAGCAGCAGAGTAGACAGGAGCTGAGGGTAGGTTACAAGGGTCAGGAATGCATGAGCCTAGGGATCAACGGTGATGGATAAATGGAGTCCTTCAAGTCCATTTCATCAATCAATAGCTTTAATCAACTTTGGCTCACAGACAGTGCACAGTATGTGCCAAGGAGCAAGTGTGAGTGCTGTTTACATTCTGTGTACCCCCGGTTGCTTATTCTTAGTTCCCACTGCAAAAGTATATAAGGGAGCATTTTCTCATAATAAAAGATTCCATTGCTTCTCACCCTGGAGTCCATGTCTTAACCACCACATAAATATTTGTAGAGTCCTGAAATGAATAGTTGTCTCAAAACAGCCACCCTGACAAACTGGACATTGTGCTTGGGTGGGGTCCTCATTTGATAAGCCACCTGGACCCTGTTCTCACAAGGAGAGCCCCTGGTTTGGTAACCATCCTGATAAATTGGATACTGTCCTTGCAAGGGGAGCCCCTCCATTGGCAGCCACTCTAATAAATGGGACACTGTGCTCATTTGATAAGGAACAGTGGCTGGCAAGGGGAGCCCTGTGGAAGCAGAGTGCTACCTTGCGAAAGACCACTTTCCTGTTTCACAGAGTGTGTGTGTGAAAATAAGATCATTGCTCGGTCAACCAGGATGGGGGAGGGATCACCCAGACCCCCGTGCCCCACTGACTCATTTCCAGAACATTCCTGAATCCAACACTGAGTCTGTGCAAAGTAGACCAAACCTTACCCAGGAGCGGTGGGGCCAGGCGCCATAAAAGAGGCAGACTCAAAATGCTCAGGGCACATGCCCACGATCCAAGGCCCACAGCATCATGCTGAGATGGTCACGAGATCCAAGGGTGGTGATATCTTTCCTATCCCCTCTTTCTTAATCTCTCTCTCTCTGTCTCTCTCTTCATCTCTCTCTCTCTCTCTCTCTCTCTCTCTCTCTCTCTAACCTTATTCTCGGCACATAAGGGTAACATCATTTCTAATTTTGCTAAGTTTTTCCAGTTGTAACCTGTTGTTTTGAGAGTGATATCATTTTGTGTTTTTTGACAAGCTTTATCATCTTACTCAATTTTAAGTAAAGCAATATTTTGAATAAGCCTCCTGGGTAACGGTCTTGCTCTTAGAGTACCATGCAGAGAATTCCAGAGGTTAATCTCAATGAATGGACTGTTAAAAAAGATTAATTAAGAAAGGAGGATTTGATCCAGCCACATCTAAGCTCCTCTCTGAGAAAGGGTTTAGAAATCAAGGGGGTCCAGTCCGAATCTCTCTGGGTCTGGGGAACTCTAGCCGTACCCACCCTGTGGGATGTGACAATATTAAATTATGACATTTAAGAAGATGAAGATTTGCTCCTTTATAATTTTTGTGACAATATTGCCATCACATAATTATCCAACATGATTTATTCAGGCCTCCTAAACTATCAAAACCCCTTAATGGATGTCCTTAGTAGGTGATCCAGAAATATGTTAATGATAGAACCTCAAGAAATTATTCAAAATTTGGCCAAATATTATGGCTAAAAGTGGAATATTTTTTCTCTGAGAAGAATATTTTTCATTGTCATGACTTCTCCTAGCCACTAAAGGTCTATTCTAAGATTGCAAATTAAAAGTAAAAATAAATATATCATCATTGTGCAATAAAAGAGCCCTGCAAAAAAAAAAAACCAACAAACCAGCACATGAAAATCCGAGTGATGAAAAAAAGTAATTCTTCAGCCTGAAAAATATCACTTATTGCCAAAAAAAGGCATTCATATGTTGCACATTATTAGATGGCTCTTCTGGGTTTCTTGGCAGTAAGTCCAGACTTCAAACTTGCCTTTAAAGTATCATATATATCCCTAGTTAGAACAAGATAAATTTGGGTAACAATAAATCACATTTCGGGCAATACCAGGTACCTGTTGTAATGCTACTCACAGTCTTTCAGGCCCTAAAATGTGTGTGGGATTTCAGCACACCACTACACAACTGTCACTCACCTCCTTAGTGGTAGCTGCCCATTAATTAATCGATTTTCTTTGTAAACTTCATCTCCTTTAGCAACACCCAGGGCAGAAGGCATTCAGGCAATGTAAAGGTATCTTTCTCCAGGTCCTACCTTGTATAAATCAGGATGCATCCTTATTGCCTTACCAGCAGTTTCTCTCCACTAAGCCTCATATTTTATGAATCATTGCTACTACTCTGGAGCTGGTTTCCATGAGGGATCTCATCTTTAATGTTTTTGTTCCTAATAGACTAATCACTTTTCAACATTCACTTCCTGTGGCAAGATTTATCAAAAGTATTATGAAGACAAAAGAAACCCCCATGAGTATTTATTATTACACCGAGAGAGAAAAAGAAGGGATATAAAAAAGGATAAAAGCCTCTCTTCCATATTCTTCAGGTGGGATACTGCATGAGGTAGATACAGTACTGCAATTATGATGATATTTGGAAATGTTTTAATTGAATAAAACACAGAAGTGTAGCACATGAAGTTGACACATGCTTATAGAAATACGTGACTGATCAAACTTCATGGCAACTGGATTTTTCTTGTGTGAATCTCACAAACCGCATTTTCCTCCTTTTATTTTCTTATTTTTATTTTTTTTTCTTTCTTATTCAACGTTGTATTATTTTCTAGGGCCTTTTAAACCAAGATTATGCCCCACTGGAAATTTTTCCTATTGGAGTGTGATAGTCATCAAGAAAATGTAATTTGGATAAAATAAGACTCCTTAAGGAACACCTTAAGAGCGGGAAAATCTAAAAAGTTCTTACTGAAAGGTAACCCAACTTGTGATCTGTTTTTTTAAAGTAAAATATTAGGGATGCTTTATAGATTCAGAGTATTTCTCATTATGGGAAAGAGAATATCACTACTTTGGTAGTGATCAATATAATAGTGATCAATATAGACTTGGTCTATCAATATAAATGTGAAGCAGCAATAATTTTTCCAGTGAATTTCATGTTCCCATTGAAATATCTTCTTTACCTGTTTTAAACAAGGCAAAAATTACAAAATGGTACTGTCGCAAGCCGGTACTGGGGGGCTACCGGCTGTCAGGTGCTTTTGCAACTCCCCCTCCCGATATGGAGGGGTTTTTGAATAAGACCGAGGGTCACACGTGGCGCTGCCTCTCACGGAGGAACGGTCACGGAGGAATGGCCACCACGGGACCGTATTTAAGGGTGGTAGTTAGGAAGCACCCCCCACCCCACCATGCTCAGAAATTGCCTCTAAAGCCAAGGTTTGCTCCACAAACTAATCGGGATGATGTTTAGGGACAATGCAAATGTAAATGGCTACGAGGGATATAAATATGTATGTAGTGAGAAAGTGTCCTTTAGGGAGGCAATGCAAGAGGTCCGGTGCTTTTGAGGGAGAGGGTTAAGGACCAAAAGGAGGAGGGAAGGAGGGAAGGAAGCCCGACGTCAGTCCTCCTTAAGAAGTCGAGCTGTGTGTGCGAGTATGAGGAAAGGAGTGTGTGTGTGTGTGTGCGCGCGTGTGTGTGGTGATGTTCCCCTCCAGGGTTGGTCGGGGGCCGGGAAGCAGGACGGCAGGTCCGTGGTGTCGGAGGGGCAGCCTCTCGGCAGCGGGTGCAGCGCCCGTTGGTTTCCCCTCAACCGGCAGCAACATGGGGAGGGGGCTCCGGCCCCGACCCCAGGGCTCGGGACCCCGGCACGCTCGGCGCTGAGGCTCAGGCTGGACCCGGGGCAGGCAGGGGCCCAGCACCAGTGCCCGCAGCAGGGGGGTGTCCCACGCAGAAAGCGTCCGAACGGGCCTCAGGGAGGAGGGAAGGGCCCACCTGCTGCCCTCGCCGCCTTTGATACCCCCTGACCCACCTGTCCAGTCAGTGTCACTGTCCAGAGCCAATGAGCATCCATGAGCCCCAAGTTAGGGTGGTGACTGCCAGGGGCACAGGATGGCTTGTCGCCCATCCTTTCTGTCCCATACCACATCTGTTGTTTTGGGTTCAGTTGTCCTTGAGAAGCAAGTCTGTTTTAGTCCGTTAGCTGGGGATAATCAAGAGAGGCCTTCGCTGGCTTAAAAGGCCTTTTGTTTAGACTGATGTGGGGAAGAAAAGAACAGTTTCTCACAAATGCTGATAATACATATTTGGTGCCTAGCAAAAGGCCAACCTGAGATTTTCAAGACTGAATGAATAAATCTGGCAGCACTGAAGTTAAGTGGAAAAATGCAATGGGTGCTTGTTCTCTGAAAAATCAGACTCTCCTTCACAAGAAGCTCCTAAAAACTGGCAAAGTTCCAGGTGATTTGTTCCTCTTGAAAAAGCTTTCTCTTGAGTTTCTGCTTCCTAGACATGTATGAAAACATGTTACTGGAAAAGAAAACCCTTTGAGAAGAAATAAAAACTGAGATTTCCAGCTCTGACACATGAATAAATAATTCTGCCTCAGCTCATACTTTTCCTCAAAATTGAGCATTTCCTCTTGTGTCCCAACGGGACAGCTGCAAACTGCTCACTTGAAGACTCTAATCAGAACTACAGGTCGGAGATATTTAATGTATTTTGGTGAGTACACTAAACCGTCCTGGGGTAGCATTGCTCTGTAAAGAAGAGATGCCAAGCAGAGGAGGCACCAGGTTCAGGGGAACTTAACTCTGGCCTGATGACTTACAGGTTGAGCATTAATTTACATGAAATGTGATCAGTTTATTGGAGGGGCCTGTGATCAAGTCAGGTTAGTTCATAATAGTGTCTGAAATGGTTTCAGGAAGTCCTTTATGTCCTTGGTAACTCTAATCAAGGAGGAAGGATCACAAACCGGCATATGACACTTGCTGGAAGTGCAAACACAGAATCACAGAATTGTTACAAGTTGGAAAATACCTCTAAAGTCACTTAGTCTGTCCACACAGGAGAAAAACAACAACAACAACAAAACCAAAAACACCAAAACCAAACCAAACCAAACAAAAAACCACAAAAAACACCCCAAACAAACAACAACACTCTCCATGCCTACTAGAGCATGTCCTGAAGTGCCACATGTACATGTTTTTCTAATACCTCCAGGTATAATGACTCCACCACCTCCCTGGGCAGTCTGTTCCAGTGCCTGACTACTCTTTTGGTAGACAAATTCTTCCTAATATGTAGTCTAAACCTCCCCTGGTGCAACTTCAGGACATTTCCTCCAGTCCAATTGTTATTCACTTGGGAGAAGAGGCCAACACTCACCTCACTACAACCTCCTTTCAGGTAGTTGTAGAGGGCAATGAGGTCTCCCCTCAGCCTCCTCTTCTCCAAACTAAACAGTCCCAGTTCCCTTAACCTCTCCTCATAGGACTTGTTCTTCAGACCCTTCACAAGCTTGGATGCCCTTCTCTGGACTTGCTCCAACAACTCAATTTCCTTCTTGTAGTGAGGGGCCCAGAAATTAACACAGTACTCAAGGTGCAGTCTCAACAGTACTGAGTACAGAAGTACAATCACTTCTCTACTCCTGCTCACCACAATATTCCTGATGCAGGCCAGAATGCTGTTTACCTTCTTGGCCACCTAGGGACATTGCTGGCTCATGTTCATATCGCTGTCAACCAGCATCCCCAGGCCCTTTTCTTCCAGGCAGCTTTCCAGCCAGTCTTCCCCAAGCCTGTAGCATTGCATGGGGTTGTTGTGGCCAAAATGCAGGACCTGACACTTGGCTTTATTGAATGTCACTACAGTTGGCCTTGACCCATCAATCCAACCTGTCCAGGTCCCTCTGCAGAGCCTTCCTATCCTTGAGCAGATCAACACTCCCACTCAATTTGGTGTCATCTGCAAATTTACTGAGGAAGCACTCAATTCCCTCATCTAGAAAATTGATAAAGATATTGAACAAGACTGGCCCCAAAACTGAGTCGTAGTGAACACCACTGGCCACCAGCTGGATTTAACTCCATTCTCCACAACTCTGGGCTTGGCCATTGTCCTGGTTTGAGCCAGGAAAAAGCCAACTTTCTTTCTGCTATTTTTTGTATTAGTGTGAACTCTATTTTAAGCAGCACACTTGCTGAAATTAACAGCAAGTTTTCCAGGTAGTGGTCTGATAACACTTGAATGTTTGTAGTTACTGCTGAGAGACCAAGGCCACTTTGCTCCACTTGTTGAATCTGCTACTTCGGGCAGATTCAGGAACAGAAGAGTCGTATCTACAACCCTCCCATAGGGAGGAATAAACTACCCAAGTTATCTAAAATTGTCCAAATTGAGTATTCCAGACCACTGCGTCGCTCTCAGTAAAAAATTCAGAGATCACAGAAGTCAAATTCTTCTGTCCATGTCTGGTGTCCAGGGAGGACTCTGTCTATCCACCTCCTTTGATCCCTAGGCTTGTGTGCTCATGACCCCTACATCTCTACTCTCAGCTCTGTGGAGAGTCTTGCAGAAGACTGGCTGCGTGAGAAAGGTCACGTAGACATGATACAGCTGGTTAATTGTAAGAGCTGAGAAAAGGGAGTTTTGCAAGAAACCAGGACAGCATGTCCTTGAGCACAAAACTGCTGTACAATAACAAGATATGGTAGAGGGAAACTTGGACATGAGAGTGAGAAAGCTAGCCTGGGAACACTAACTACAATAATGTAATCAAAGGCGTGGTTAACATTAATAGCTAGCCAATGCTGAGCTTAGCTTTGCACTATGCTATGAGCTTCATTATTGAGAGTATAAATACTGCCTGATTGGAGTCAATAAATGAGACTTGCTGATCACTCATCATGGTCGGTTGCATTTCTCCCGTCGCCTCCCACAAATGGTGACCCCGATGGAGAATGACCACGGCGGAGCGACGAGGTGGTTCGGGTCCTGAAGCAGCGGGGACAGCGAAATAAGCACCGAGAAGGAGGGGGTGCCGCGCCCTGGGTGACCGCAAAGGCGAGCCCGGCCGATACGTGCTGCCGAGACCTTGTAAAGCTGCAACAGCGCTGACGATTTAATCATGGAAAGGCAAGCAGCATATGATTTATTTTCTTGCTTTTTAGAACAGCGTGGGATTAAGGGTATAGATGTTAAGAAGGAACTCCCTGGGTTGTTAGCTTATGGGCATGATAAGGGGCTCTTTTTGAACCCCCACACAGTACACGAGTTACAGGAATGGCGTAAATTTGGGGATAAGCTATGGGAGGCCACTTTAGAGGATGATAAGTGCTAAAAAATTAGGCAAGTTATGGAAAGTTGTTCACAATGAGCTTTTGCAACATCAGGCTGAAAAGAAGGCAGCGCAACAGGTTAATGTGGCACAAAGTAAAAATAGAGACTATAGCGGCTGGTCTGAGTGTCCGTTACCCCCCGCGACATCCACGGTTACGCTGCCACCGCCAGCCCCTGCGTCTTCCCCGCCTGCCGACTCGGTGAGGCCAACTGCTCCCCCAGAGCCATGGCCCGGGGGCCCTCAGCTCCGCGGTGGCACTGAGCCGATCCCTGGGGCGGAGAGCCATCTAGCGGAGGCCATTGCGAAGGAGCGCAGGGAGGCTTGGGCTGCACTGGCAAAAGATTGCATGGAATCGGGGGATAGTGGGGCATTAGGGGCTGCGCAAGACGTAGCCTGCCCAGTGGTGTATACGCCGCTGGCTGAGGGAGGATTACAAGCCGCTATTACGCCTCTGGATTGGAAACTTTTATCTCAATTACGAGCCACTGTTAGTCAGTTTGGTGTTAAAAGTGAACCAGTAAAGCAAATGCTAGATTATATTTGGGGAACTCAGCTGTTGTTGCCGGGTGACTGCAGAGCATTGGCTAAGCTGATTTTTTCACAACATCAACAACTCCTTTTCAGTGCCCATTGGCAGGCATTATGCCAGCAATGCACCCAAGTGCAACGGCCACCGGGAGACCCCTTACAAGGCGTCACCTTAACCGAGCTGATGGGCTTAGGTGCATTTCTGCGGACTGAGGCACAAGCATTACTTGGCCCTGATAAATGTAGGGAAGCTATGAGGCTAGCCCGGGAGGCCATGGATCTAGTGAAGGAGCCAGGGGGAATTCCATCCTACATGGGAATCAAACAGGGAAAAGACGAGGCTTTTGGCAATTTTATAGATAAAGTTGCTAGTGCCATTGAACAAGCTGGGGTCCCTGACTATATGAAAGGTGCAATGTTAAAGCAGTGTGCTATCCAAAACAGTAATGCAGCAACAAAAAGTATATTGAGCACCTTAGGGTGGGAGTGGACCATTGAACAAGCCCTTGACCGCCTTTCCAGTGTACCCACAGGTCCCCAAGCCATGCTAGTAGAGGCAAAGAACTAGGGGCAGGATTACACAAACAAGCTGAGGCAGCGCAGACTCAGGGGTTAGCTGCTCTTGCACCCTTACAAGCCTCTGCGATAACTGGTGTAAAGGCTCCATCTAGCGGCAGACTACGGTGTTATCGCTGTGGAGGAACGGGTCACATACGCCGGGATTGTCAAGCCACCAGCCTGTGGTGTCAGAAGTGCCGCGTCGATTCCCACAACACAGGCGCTTGCCGACGCCGTCCGGGAAACAAGGGCAGCGCGAACACAGCCAACAGCAGCCGCGCTCAGACACAAATAGCTGCTGCCCAGCAACAAGCACCGGTACCCTCCTACGGCCCGCCACCGCCGGAAGCCTCGGCCTGGACCTGGCAGCTGCAGTAACCATCTCACTGATGACCACTAGACCCGAGAAAGTGCCAACAGGGATACAAGGACCTATCATAATCCAAGGACAAGCTATGGGTGCTTTGCTTTTAGGGCGTTCTTCGGCATCAATGATGGGACTGTTTGTATTGCCAGGAGTAATTGATGCTGATTATACTGGAGAAATACAAATGATGGTATACACCCCTTTTCCACCGTTACGGATACAACAGGGCCAAAGGGTGGCTCAGCTAATTCCACTTCCACAAATAACAAAACCTCTAGCGCCACCACAAGCGTCAGAGAGGGGAGCGCGAGGGTTCGGCTCTACTGGAGGGTTGACGTTGTTAACCCTAGATCTAACCGACAGGCCGAAGCACATCATACAACTGGAGTTTCAAGGAGAAAAGAAAACCCTCCAAGGACTATTGGACACTGGTGCAGATTCCAGCATCATTGCCCCAGAATGTTGGCCCCAACATTGGCCACTACAAGCATCAGTCAACGGTCACCGGAGTGGGGGGTTGACCCTGGCCAGGCGATCCCCCACATTGCTGGTAACCATTGACAAGAAGACGCTGCACAATGTGTTTTCCATCGTGCCTTTGCCTCCAACGGTACAGTGCCTTATTGGAAGGGATATTCTTTCTCAACTGGGAATGGTATTAACCACTGAGCACCCTTTGGGTTAACGGTCATTGCATGGACTTTCCCAATCCCACTGGTTTGGACTACCGATACGCCAGTCTGGGTTAAGCAATGGCCATTGAAAAGGGAAAGTTTAGAACAAGCACATGAGCTGGTACAAGAACAGTTTGATCAGGGACACTTGAGGCTATCAACTAGCCCGTGGAATACCCCTATTTTTGTTATTAAGAAGAAATCTGGAAAGTATCGGCTGTTACATGACCTAAGAGCAGTAAATAATCAGATGGAGCCCATGGGAGCCCTACAACCAGGACTACCTAACCCTGCCATGTTACCATCTAATTGGCCCCTGTTAATAGTAGATCTAAGAGACTGTTTCTTTACAATTGACCTACACCCTCGAGATATCAAAAGGTTTGCATTTACACTGCCCGCTTTAAACAGAGAAGGGCCTGATCAGCGCTTTGAATGGACTGTATTACCACAAGGTATGCGAAACAGCCCTACACTTTGTCAGTTGTATGTGGATAATGCCCTCCAATCGCTACGTCAAAAGTGGCCCGAAATGATCATCTATCATTATATGGATGACATTTTGTTTGCGCAGCAGCAATCATTTTCTGACCATCACGTTAGAATAATACAGGAAACATTAAACAAACAAGGACTGGTAGTAGCCCCAGAAAAAATCCAAATGTCGGCACCCTGGAAGTATTTAGGGTGGACGCTCACAGATTCAACAGTGTCCCCACAAAAACTGCAATTAACAACGCGAATAGCTACGCTACATGATGCTCAGCAGCTGTTAGGAGACCTACAATGGCTGCGCCCTGTTGTCGGCATACCTAATGAATTGCTGGACCAGCTGAGGCCTCTACTCAAGGGTACTGACCCCATGCAACCAGTCACGGTCACGGCAGAGCAACAAGCTGCTCTACAACAAATAATTGACTGTGTGCTCTGCGGCAGTGTACGCAGACGGGACTTTACGCTCCCGATACAGCTCATCATCTGGTGTGGCCCTAAATATCTATTGGGTGCCTTAGCTCAGCAACAAAAGAAAACGGGGGAGGTATGGGTATTAGAATGGATTTCTCCCCCATTGCAACAACATAGAACCCTTTATCAGAAAATTGAAATGTTGGCCGACTTAGTGAAAAAGGGGCGCGAACGAGCGCTGCAAGTCACAGGAGTGGAGCCAGAGCAGATATGGATACCTATGCAGAAAGACACCTTGACGTGGTATCTACGCAATAGCATGGAGCTACAGGACGCAGTATTGGGGGCCAGCTGTGTGATCGCCACGGACAAGATTCCCAGTATACCGCTGAGTTGGGTTGGACAGTGGGGCTGGATGCAAAGTCCAGAGATCTTTAACACCGCTAGAGACTGCAGTGACGGCCTACACCGATGCCGGACGAAAATCCAGATCAGCGGCGGTGACCTGGCAAGAAGGAGAAGCTTGGCGACAGCAGCTACTCCCAGCCGCCGACACGGATTCTTTACAAACAATGGAATTGCTAGCAGTGGTGTGGGCGATGTTGAACCTAAAAGGGCCCCTTAATATTGTCACGGACTCCCTATATGTAGCGGGGGTGTGTGAACGAATAGAGGAAGCTTATATTAGGGAAGTCCAAAACAAAAGGTTGCATGCACTTTTTATACAACTACAGAAAGCCATCAGGTTAAGGCAGCACCCTTTTTCTGTTATTCACATAAGGAGTCATAAATGGGATGTAGGATTAGGAGAAGGCAACTCACGAGCAGACAAACTAGTGTCAGTGTTACAAGGAACACCTTTACCACAACAAACATTGGCCAGAGAAGCACATTCTATGTTTCATCAGAATGCCAAGGGGTTACAGAAGGAATTTAAAATCTCGTATGAGGAAGCCAAGGCCATAGTCAGGTCATGTCCAGTTTGTAGTCACCATAATGGAGGTTGTGGTTTAGGTTTGGGAGTTAACCCTCGAGGCTTGAAAGCCAACGAGAACTGGCAGATGGATGTCACGCATGTAGGCGAGTTTGGGAGGTTAAAATATGTGCATGTAACTATAGATACCTATAGTCACTTTATATGGGCCACCGCTCAGGCTGGGGAGAAGGCCATACATGTGGAAAGGCACCTCAGTAGCTGTTTTGCGGTAATGGGAACACCACAGCTGATAAAAACAGATAATGGCCCAGCCTACTCTAGCAAAAGGGTTAGAGAATTTCTGCAGTCATGGGGAATCAGACATATCACAGGTATCCCCAACTCTCCAACAGGGCAAGCAATTGTAGAAAGAGCCAATGGCACTTTGAAGAGATATCTAAAGAAGTTCTCTGACACGAAAGATCTTCAGGGAAGGTTGCTAAAATGTCTCTTTGTGCTAAACTTTCTCTGTGTTTTTGGAGAAAATAAAGAACCTGCTGCCATCAAGCATCATGTCCCTCTGACAGGACAAAAGGAGCAAAATGTGAGGGTTAGATACAGAGACCCCAAAACAGGTCAATGGCAGGAGCCAGCAAGGGTCTTATATTGGGGTCGAGGGTATCTTTGTGTTTCCACCCCAACAGGTCCACTTTGGGTCCCAGCAAGATGGACTAAGCCAGTGTTGGATGCTGTCGATGCGCTCAGCCCACCACCACAGGAACCTGTTACAGAACAATGCCTGGCGTAGGGACGCCAGAAGACAATGAGGACTTTTGTTTTAACAATTGTAGGTGTTCTTGTTGTTTCAGGAGTTGCCGTATGGGTCCCAGCTCAACCAAAAGAAAACATATGGGTCACTCTAGCCAACAAAACAGGTCAAGAGGCAATATGCCTATCTTTGTCCTCGCCAGGTAACCCTTTCTCTACATGTTTAGTAGATGTGCCTTTAGATGACTTCTGTCGCTCTTTCACAATTATTGTTAGATGTAGACTCGGTGTGCCACACTACGCTGCAAAATCGGGCAGCTATAGATTTTTTATTGTTAGCGCAAGGACACGGCTGTGAAGACTTTGAAGGAATGTGCTGTATGAACCTCTCTGATCATTCGATGTCAATCCATGCCCAGTTGTTAAAACTCCAACAGCTTACCAACTGTTTACAACAAGACACAGGTCTAGGCCTTGATGGCTGGCTCAAAGGTCTAGGTTTAGGCCCTTGACTAAGAGGAATCATACAATATGCCTTAATTACTGTTGGAATGATTTTGTTAGCCTTGTTAATATTACCATGTATACTAAGCTGCTTACAGAAAATGATTAATCGCATGTTAAGTCAAGCCTTTCAGGCTAATCGAATGCTCCACAAAGAAAACAGGGGAAATGTGGAGAGTCTTGCAGAAGACTGGCTGCGTGAGAAAGGTCACGTAGACATGATACAGCTGGTTAATTGTAAGAGCTGAGAAAAGGGAGTTTTGCAAGAAACCAGGACAGCATGTCCTTGAGCACAAAACTGCTGTACAATAACAAGATATGGTAGAGGGAAACTTGGACATGAGAGTGAGAAAGCTAGCCTGGGAACACTAACTACAATAATGTAATCAAAGGCGTGGTTAACATTAATAGCTAGCCAATGCTGAGCTTAGCTTTGCACTATGCTATGAGCTTCATTATTGAGAGTATAAATACTGCCTGATTGGAGTCAATAAATGAGACTTGCTGATCACTCATCATGGTCGGTTGCATTTCTCCCGTCGCCTCCCACAAGCTCCTGTCTGCTCTGCCGCTATCTCCATGTCCTGGTTTGACTCAGGATGAAGCCACTTTTCCTTTTACTGAATTTTTTTTTCTTCAGTAAGCTTTCTTTTAACTAGCAGAAAGCTTAGACTGATAACGCCAGAATGTTTATGTTATTGCAGGGATTCCAAGGTCATGTCTTTGCCCTGCCGTCTCAGATGCTACCGGGAGATCTATGACCCCTCTGCAGGAGGCTGAATTAGACAGGCAACAAAATTGGCCAGAGATATTCCATTCCATATATCTACGTAAGCTCAGAGGAAGGTCAGAGAACACAGGAGACAACTTCCTTCCTGCTTCTTCTTCTCTTCTCTTCCATCCATGACCAGCGTCCAGGGAGGACTCCGTCCATCCATCACTGTTGACCCCTAGGCTTGTGCATCTCCTGACCCTCATAACTCTGCCTCTCTCTCTCTGGCAGCGGTCCAAGACTTTTTGGGACTGTTCACAGCTAAGGGGAGTGCTGTGGGAGTTGCTGAGGGTGGGGGGAGGCAATAGGGATTTGCACATTCCTGAATACATTTGTATATAATTGTATATATTTTCTTTTATCATTAGTGTTTAATTAAAACTGTGTAATTTAGTTTTCAATCCAGAGAGTCTCTCTCTCATTCTCTCTCTCCTTCCCTACCTGGATGGGAGGGGGAGGGGATTAAGAGAATTGTTGTCGATCCTGAGTCAAACTGTGACGACCTGCCTTTCATGAACCCACACTGGCTGGGTCTGATCCTCTGGCTGTCCTGCACTTGCCATGTGAATGCACTCAAGATGAATCTCTCCATGATTTTCCCCAGTACTGAGGTCAGGCTGACAGGTATCTAGTTCCCCAGATCCTTTTTCTGGCCCTTCCTGTAGATGGACATCACATTGACAAGCCTCCCGTCCTCTGGTATCTCCCCATTTAGCCAGGACTGTTGATAAATGATGGAGAGAGTCTTTGCAAGCTCCTCTGCCAGCTCCCTTAGTACTCTAGGGTGGATCCCCTCCAGCCCCATGGACTTGTGAGTGTCGAGGTGCTGTAGCTGGTCATTAACTGCTTCATCCTGGATTATGGGGGATTTTTTCTGCTTTCCATCCTTATCTTCCAGGTCTAGAGGCTGAACACCCTGGGAGTAGCTGGTCTGACTATTAAAGATGGAGGCAAAGAAGGCATTAAGTATCTCAGCCTTTTCCTCATCTTTGGTAGCAATGTTTCCCCCCCCACATCCAATAAATAATGGAGATTCTCCCTGGATCTCTTTTTGTTGTTAATGAATTTGTAAAAACTTTTTTTTTATTATTGTTCCTTATGACAGTGGCCAGATTGAGCTCCAGCTGGGCTTTTGCCTTTCTATTTTTTTCTCTGCATGACCTAATGAGATCTCTGTACTCATCTTGAGTTGCCTGCCCCTTCTTCTAAAGGTGGTAAACTCCTTTTTTTCCTGAGTCCCAGCAAGAGCTCCTTGTTCAGCCAGTCCAGTTGTCTTCCCTGCCGTTTTGTCTTATGACACATGGGGACAGCCTGCTCCTGTGCTTTTAAGTTTTCCTTCTTCAAGAGCATCCAGCCTTCCTGGACCCCTTTTCCTTCAGGACTGCCTCCCATGAGATTCTCCCAACCAATGTCCTAAACAGGCCAAAGTCTGTTTCGTAGTGTCTTCTGCGAAACCCCACTGAATCTGGATCAGAACTGAGGCAGGGCCTTTAATTCAAATTAAAATACTAATTGAAAATGTGTCAGCAGGCACTAACATAAAATTCATCATTATCATCCCAAACAAGGGTGATTTTCCAGAGCAGTTTGTTAAATTTATCACTCCCAGAATTTATTTCTTCCCCAGCTCCCTGAGTCTAATGGCACAAAGCCCAAACACCACCACACTCACAGGAGTGAGGATCATTCATTAGAGGTATTAAGAGAGGCAGGAATTAACACAAAGCTGTAGAGGGACTACTTGAGAGCAAAACACAGCATGGGGTGGGAATGGGTTAATTAAAAGCAAAGCATCACCTGTTTGTGTCCATTCACCTAACACAAATACAGACTGTGGTGCAAGTCTCATACAAATCAGGAGGATCTTCACTGAAGCTGCTGGAGGTCCTTCCAGATTTGCACTCCCATTGCTATGTAGCTCTGTCTTCCCCAAGATATATGTGTAATCATCTCAATAGAGAGAAACTAAAATTCAGGCTTTTGCATTATAAAATTGTTCTGAGAATACCTATCTAAAGCACTTATCCTTAAGGAAAAGACAAAGCAACACACAGAAGTTACTGAAGGATCCATAGATGTTCACGTGGTTGCAAAACATAATTTTTCATGCATTCCTGGTAAAGCATCATAATTTCCTAAATAATTCAGAAATTCCAAAGTTATTCCAAATTATTTTTGGTACCAGCTTTAAACTGAATGATTAGCACACAATTTCAGTCTTCTGCTGGATTTGGATACTTCCATCTTCCACATACAGGGACTGAGGATTTTATCTGAACAAATTACAACATGTTGAATTTATAAAGGTATCATTCCTAGCTGGAACACTCTGCAACTAGTTAAAAGATAGCTTACTGAAAGGAAAAAAAACAGTAAAAGGAAAATTGGCTTCATCCTGGCTCAAACCAGGACATTCCATCCCTTATTTGATAAGGAGCGGGTGAAAAGGGAGGAGCAGTTCACCTTTGCTTTGCTCCTGGTCACAGGATTAACTAGTGTCAGCTTTTGACTCAGGTCCGACAACAATGCTCTCGATCCCCTCCCCCTCCCACCCAGGTAGGGAAGGAGAGAGAGAAAAAGAGAGAGACTTGGCTGGATTGAAAACTAAACTACACAGCTTTAATTAAACACTAATGATATAAGAAAATATTTGACAATTATATTCATATATTTCAGGTATGAGCAAGAGTCTCTCGCCTACCCCCACCCCCAGCAACTCCCACCACACTACCCTGTGCTGGAACAGTCCAAGAAATCCCGGAGCTGCTGCTGGAGAAAGCACAGAGTGATGAGGGTCAGGAGAGCTCGAGCCTAAGGGTCGGTGGTGCTGGATGGACGGAGTCCTCCCCGGACGCCGGCCCATGGACGAGAGAGAAGGGAAGAAGGAGCAGGAAGGAAGTTGTCTTCTGTGATCTCTGACCTTCCTCTGAGCTTACGTAGATCTATGGAATGGAATATCTCTGGCCAATTTTGTTGTCTGTCTAATTCAGCCTCCTATGGGGGGGTAATATATCTCCCAGTAGCATCTGAGCCGGCAGAGTAAAGATGTGACCTTGAAGACCCAGCAGTTACAAAAACATTCCACCGTTTATTATCATTCCTAGCTGGAACACTGCTATTAGTTAAAAGAAAGCTTACTGAAGGAAAAAAAATCAGTAAATGGAAAATTGGCTTCATCCTGCTTCAAACCAGGACACTAACTGTCAGCTTAATTATTTCAAAGCATCCTGATTGCAGCTATGGTCTGGCGTGAAGTACTGCACGTGCAACAGCATTAGCAAAAAGTCCAGAAATCTGTCAGAACATCTATCTGGCGCAGCCGGTTTAAAGCTCATGAAAATTTGTGGGAGAGGTCAAATATCCAGTATCTTCCCACCTCCCTGCATTAAGATCTGAGTCCTGTACCATTAATTCAGCCAGGAAAAGAATTTAGAAATTAATCAATTTATTTGAGGTAAGTGAGCAAACAGCGCTGGGCAGCCGGAGAGTCTGTGCTCTGCCAACGGTGCACCCGCGGCTCTGAGCGGGGGTCCCTTTTATACAGTTCTTTTCCCCGCCATTCGGGGGGTCCTCCCCTCTCGGAAAATTCCATCCTTGTCCTGCCGGTTTTGGGAGGTCCTCCCCTCTCTTGGAAAATTCCATCCCTTTTCCCACCGTTTCGGGGGGGGGAGGAGTCTGTCTCTCTCTCGGAAAATTCCATTCTTTTTCCCGCCGTTGCGGAGGGGGGGGGGCTGTCTCTCTCTCGGAAAATTCCATTCTCTGCGTTGTTGTTGTTGTTCTCCGGGACTTGCACAGTCAATCAGATGTTTATATAACTTATAGTTTCTATCTACCTGATATGGGCCATCAGCATTTAGTCATTAAATAACAAGTATAACTTCCTACTATTAACCATTACATAACAGAACATAACTACAAACATTTAACAAACATCGCAGCTTAACACCCAGCCACATACATTCACATTTGATCAGCAAATTAAATTCCTGATTCACCTATAACAATGAGACTTCATGGGAGGGTAACAAAATCGCACACCCCCTTGCCTTACCGCGATTCCGCTCCTCATACTTGCACACATTCCGCGACCTCTTAAAGAGGAATTTTCACCTGGCTCGACTTCCTCCTTTTTACTCCTTTGATCCTTGCACCCCTTTAATAAGGGCATAACACGTTTTAATTAATTCCTGACATATCCTTTAGCCTACCTCTCCCAAACTTCTGCCCCTTAGTTTGACTTCTCCCTTAATAAACTGGCTAATTTGTAAATTACATATTGGTGTAAGTAACAATTTGTGGGTGTGGTGAGGTTGGTATTTTAGTTTCCAATCTAAGATACGGTCCCAAAGTGGCTGTTCCTCTGTGCGAGGCGAACACTACACGCACCCTCAGTTTCTTTCAAAAACCCCTCCACATTAGAGGGGAAGTCACGGAAGTATTCTACATGGCACAGTCACATGCTCAGGACTGCAGAAGTAAGCATGGTCTAACTGACCTAAGAGTTTGTGCTCTTGCATCTGCCACTAACTTCATCATGCTCTAGTCTTTGATACATCCAGGGACAGTCTCCTGTAGTGTGATTATAGCACAAAGCTGAACCCCAAATTTGGCAGAGGCTTCTAACTGCTAGTATTATAGAAATAATTATTTCAGTAAAGAAGATGCTTCAGACGTTTTTTCCCAATTCTAGAGGAGATTCTGTTGAAGTGAGGGTGTTTATTTCCTCAAAGGAACATAGGCTGAAAAGCATTAATATAAAAAAAAAACAACAACACACAACAGTGGATGAAATTCATTAAGTTTTGACCATCTCAGCTCATTACCTTCTCTGAAGGCCCTGCCCCATCACAAAACACATAGCTTAATGAGAACCCCTTTCCAAGAAAATAAAGGGAGTGGGTCACTGTAGAGAACCGGCCTCCACAAAAGATATGTCTCTCACCCAAATTGACTGCAATAGAGAGACATAACAGACAAAAAGAGAAAAACAAAGAGAAACAGGCAGCAACACTGTGGGAGGGGGGGGGGGAGGGCTGCAGCTGGGACCTACACAATTAAGGACAGAGACAGGCAGCCCCACCTGTTTGCAGTCAGGACCCAGCCTTTGCAGGAGCTGCACATTGGTGCTGGTAGCTGAGCAGACTGAAAGAGGATCAAAAGCTCTTGACCACCCTGCAAAAGACAGTCTTCGTGGGTTGGTATCGGTCGTTGCCACTCATTGTTCGTTGCTGCTGGAAGAAAGGAGAGAGAAGAAAAGAAGATAGAAGAAAGAGGAATAGGAGACCAAATAAAACAGAGCCTTCTGTGGGTGAGGTACTCCTGCTTTTTCTCATGGAGCCTGTTTGCGAGGAGCTGCGTGAAAGGAGCCGAAGTAATGGAAGAAGGGAGCTGGAGCACGCTAAAAGCTGATAAAACTAAAAGAGCTGGAATCACTGCTCGCTCCCCAAATCCTCCGTCATCAAGTGCTCCCAAGGCAGCCGCCGCAGCCGACGTACCGGAGCCACCTACTGAGTGCTGGAGCTACCGTGTACCAGAGACGTCGTAGCCTGCCGCTGCCACACGCAGCCCACCGCTTTCACGTGCAGCGTGGTGTTGCCATGTGCAGCTTGCCATGCTACTTGCAACAGATCCAACCACGGCTCCAGCTTCGCAGCTGAGCACCCAAGGCCGCCAAGCCGCCTTTTGCCTGCTGTCGCTGTGTGCCTGCCATTGCCGTTTGTTGCCGCCTGCTGCGTGCCATCACTACAGCTCCAGCCGTGGAAGCTGCAGCTGTCGCAGCCACCGTTCCTCGGCCGCCAGCCACCACCATTGTTGCAGTTCCAGCAGTCGCTGCTTTAATGCTGCCAAACTTATAAGCACTTCTGAGCTGGAGACTGTAAGAGAGACTCACTGATCGAGAAATCTTTCTCTATCATTTTCTGCATTCTTTTTCCTGGGCAAAAATAATCAGCCACATCCACACATGCACCTCGTCTACCCTATACGGGAAAAGCTGCAGGCTTTCTTTCTTTCTCTTTACTGATCATGTATTGCGCTCAAATACCCAGTTCACAAGTACAAATGTTATACACCCCAAGTTTTATCTCCGGTAACCACATTTGCATATCCAGCTTCCCCTACTCACTCTTTCAAAACTGTTACATTAAAGGGGTATTTTAAGCACATAGTCTCTGTGTTTGTGTGTTGCAAGCCGGTACTGGGGGGCTACCAACTGTCAAGATACTTTTGCGACTCCCCCCACCCCCGATGTGGAGGGGTTTTTGAATAATACCGAGGGTCACACGTGACGCTGCCTCTCACGGAGGAACGGCCACCGCGGGACCGTATTTCAGGGTGGTAGTTAGAAAGCACCCCCCACTCCACCACGCTCAGAAATTGCCTCTAAAGCCAAGATTTACTCCACAAACTAATCGGTTTATTAAGGGTTAAGACAAACCGAGGGATGATGTTTAGGGACAATGCAAATGTGAATGGCTACCAGGGATATCAATATGTATGTAGTGAGAAAGTGTCCTTTAGGGAGGCAATGCAAAGGTGCTTTTAAGGGAGAGGATTAAGGACCAAAGGGAGGAGGGGAGGAGGTAAGGAAACCCGACGCCGGTCCTCCTTAAGAGGTCGCGCTGTATGTGCGAGTGTGAGGAAAGGAATGTGTGTGTGTGTGTGTGTGTGTGTGTGAGGTGGTGTTACCCTCCGGCGGCTTGTCCAGCGGTGGTCGGTGGCCGGTGTGAGAAACGTTTGTCGCGCCAATGAGCAGGCCCACACAGATCCTTCAGCGAAGCACAGTTTATTTACATTCTTCCAAGAATGGGTGACCTAAGCAAGTAGGCACACCTATAGCAAGGTGAATAACGGTTTATGTTCCCTATTCCCGACGCAAAATTCCCTCCCCTGTTTCCCCACTGGCTGAGTACTCCAGGGTTTACAGCCTATCCGGCACTTCAAATTATCCTATAAATTTCCCGCCCCTGTTTACACATTCCATTCTAGCAGGTTACTTTTTACCTTTTAAGGTAAAATTTTTACCTTTCTTGCCCCCTTGGCTGTCTTCCCAATTAACAATCTACTGTTGTCATCCTGCCCTGAAGAGCAACATAGAAGTAGCTTTGTTCGGCCTTATCTTGGGCCATAAATCCTTCTCCATGTTCAGATCCCCCAGATGGAGCCCAATTAAGTCCCTCAGTTTTCTTGGCCTGTCAACCACTCTTGGTATAATTGGAATGTGCAGATATCTCACTTATTTCTCAAACAAACTATTATATTCCTAACACTAAAAGTATATATATTTATGTGCTCAAACAAACTATATATTCCTAACACTAGAATATATATATATGTGAACCAAACCAACACTACATTTCTAACACTAGAATGCAAAATCAACACTACATTTCATTTCTAACAGCTGGAAAGCAGGACGGCAGGTCCGTGGTGTCGGAGGGGCAGCCTCTCGGCAGCGGGTGCAGCAGCCGCCGGTTTCCTCTCAAGCGGCAGCAACACGGGAAGGGGGCTCCGGCCCCGACCCCAGGGCTCAGGACCCCGGCACGCTCGGCGCTGAGGCTCAGGCTGGACCGGGGCAGCAGCAGGCAGGGTCCACATCACCGGTGTCTGCAGCAGGGGGGTGTCCCAGCAGAAGCTTCCGAACGGGCCTCAGGAGGAGGGAAGGATCCACCTGCTGCCCTCGCCACCGTTTATACCCCTGACCCACCTGTCCAGTCATGTCACTTCCAGAGCCAATGAGCGTCATGAGCCCACTTTAGGCGGTGCTGCAGGGGCACAAGGATGGCTTGTCGCCCATCCTTCTGTCCCACCACATCTGTGTTTTGAGTTCAGTTGTTCCTTGCGAACAAGTCCTGGTTTAGTCTGTTAGCTGGGGATAATCAGAAAGAAGGGCTCTTGCTGCTTAATATAAGGCTATTTGTGAGACCGAGTGGAAGATAACAGTTATTCCCAACATCTCACCCCATGGCTTTTTTAAGCACAAGGTGTAAAGTGAGTTTTTATGTGCATGAAATATATAGTTAGCTGATTCCTGCCCAAATCTTCTCCTCCTCATTGATCCTTCCCATCCTTGGGTGTTAAGTTGAATATATATGTATAAACAAGGAACAACCCATATAGTATAGGACAATCATATGTCTAACTAACTACATATCTTCAGAACTCCATGATTATAATGATTGCTATTTTAAAAATAAGTTATATGCCATGTTTATAAAACATCGTAAACATGCAAAGTTAACCAATCATCTAGTCTAAACCGCATTCTTACTACATATCAAACTCTTACTTAACATGATCCGAACGCTAATAATCTCTGACATCATTAATTGTCAATGTATTGCTTGAACCACAAGAGAGCATGTATATTAGAAGTCACACCTTGATCCCCAGCTGGCAGTAGCAGCTTGATCATGAATCTTGAGTGACAGTCGTCCTTGCCGTGCACAGTTCATTCCGAAGACATACGCTGCTACACACGGATACAAGGTTAGAAATAGAATAATTGTATTATAGAAACACAAACTCAGTTTTCAATTCGAATTGGAAAAAGAAAAACAAATAAATCTTTTAGGGAATTCCAAATTTGAACCAATTCTGTCACTCAGTATTTTTAAGAATTTCTGAATTATTTCCAATCCAAGATATGATATTTTTTTTTGCAAACAACAAACTCAAAGGCAGTATAGGATAGACAAGTTTACAGAGCACCTTGTTTTTGGCCATGGGTGATCATCCCACAGCGGTCACAGAAGTAACTCTCCGATCCAGTACAGGTTGATCACTGGTACTGTCAACCAAGATGTTCTGCTCTTTAAAGAGGTCATGCTTTCAATATATTGATTATCACATCATTAACATAAATACACAGAGATACAAACAACACACAAAACTGAATCACCGTTGTACCACAAATTTATCCACTTTACTGATTTTTGTGTTGTTTGTCTTTAAATCAATGCCAAACCCATGTATTAGAATTCACCAGCGGTGGTTGTAAGGTGTGCTTGACCTTACAACATACCACCCACACCACATGTGTGGCAAATTTGCCAGGACAATGTGTCCCAGATTGAGAGGAGTTAGATTGCAGAAAAGACCTTTTATTTTTTCTGTGATCTTGAGTGGTAACCACAGGAAAAAGGCAGTCCAGCCGGGCAACCCGTTCACTCCCCACCGTTGTGTATACATGACCTGCATGCAAACCTTAATTTTTTATATCCCATTTCAAGCTGTGGGCATAAGAACTCTAATTAACCCATTAGTGCATCTACATCCCATTAGCTTGTGGGTAGTTTGGTGACATGAAATGTCCATTTAATACCATCCCTCTTATCCCACTTTCACAAGTGTGAGTAATGAGTCTCTTCGGATGAACATCTGTGAACCAAGCAGTAACCATTTCATTCTATATTCTGGGCTTCTTTGATAGACTGGAACTTTCATTATCAATCCCTTTTCATTTGTAATGCAATTGTTCCTGAATTTTTATTGTTTATCTGGGCTTCTCAAGGTGAACATACAAATAACTCTATTTGACTATACCATTTTCTGATTGTACCCTTTTGGGAAATTCTTCTGGAGGCCTTTCCAGATAGAACTTGCTAACATCCCTTGAAGGGCCGCGAAGAATTACTTTTGTTTTTTTAAATGTTTACTGAGCTGATTTCGTTAGTGCTGTACACACTGTTAGCAATCCTTTTCCAGAACAGAATATTGTTTTTCTGAATCCGTCAATGACTGAAGTAAAAGCCCAATTGGTCAGTACGCCCAGTAGTCCCTGTTGCAAAAGTGGTACATAAGCACGGCTGAAAACCCCCTCTCTATTATTCTTTGGATCCTCTGGTAAGGGCCCCAGAGTTTGGTAGTTTGCGCCTCCCATAAATTATATAAGGCCTCCTACATGAGAACTGATCCCATCCCATGACGATTCTTCTTTAATAGATCAAAAAGAGCGTCTATGATGATAGATCTAGGATAATCTTTCTTCTCCAATACTGTAAGGGTTCCTTATATTCCTTGTAGCCTATTTCTTAATGGTGGTGCCCTTTACTCTCCCTAGGTAAATAAAGATCGGTAGGAATAGTTCCAGGTCCCCCCCCTTAGCCACCTTATTCCCATAAATTTAGCCTCTTGGGATGGGAGTGCCTTTTCTCTTCAGATTCTATTTTTGGCATGCCTATAAATGCTTTATTATGGCAACATAAAATGCTTTTACCTCCCCCTCACTCTGGCCCCCTACCAGCACATCATCTATGTATTGACATAGACTTTTACCACCGTGAATATCGATGTCTGGAATTTTTTCCAGTTGACACAAATGTGCGTGGAATGAGCCAGTTGGGCGATGGTTGATATACACCAGGCAAACCTGTGAAAGTTGTACTCGCACCCCTCCAATGAAAGGCAGAATACTTTTGTCCTTAGGACAAGGGATTTGGAAGAACATATCCTTTAATGTCCAGGAGCCACACTGGGTGTGCTGCTCCTGGATTTCTAACACAGATCAGCAAGGTTAGGTACAGCAACTGGATGCATCTGTTTGCATCAATTTCCGTATCGACTGTCCCATGCTTCCATGTACCATTGGTTTTCTACAGGCCAAATTGGGAGGTAAATGGAATGACAGCACAATAATGCCCTTTGGTTTAAAATCAGAAATTACTTCTTTGATGTCTTCCTTACACTACAGAATGGAATATTGTCATCACATTTGTGAGCTCTTTGTGCGACGGAGCACGTTGTGCAACCTCACTTTTAGTGTGGGTGTGCCAAATCCCAGCAGCGACCGTTCTCATCTCGTGCCACGCTCGGCCACGAATCATCCATTCCTAACAAGATTTTTTTTTCAAGGAATGTCACCCACGATCATTTTCAGTCCGAATTGTTTTTCCTCTCCTGTAGATTGAAAGGGACTTAGTGCTGTTTTTTGTAAACCAGAGTGCCACATTGGGGCTCCACGTACATAATATTGGCTTTAGAGCTGGGTTAATACACATGTTCACTACATCGCTTTAGCGTGAAATCTGTGCTCCTGTGTCTACCACAAATGTTTATCAGGATAGCGCCTGGGCCCAACACACAGTAACTCCAAGTCCCCCATTTTTGTTTTGAACTATTCTGAGTACATTCTGCCAATCTTTTGGAGGATGGGAAGCTTTAGCCTGTGTTTGTCATTGCCTTTATCATTTTCATTTCTGTAACATCAAAATTTTGTTTTTTCTCCCCCCCCCCCCGCCCCGTCTTTTTGTTTTTCTTTTTGATTTCTTTTTCGTGCAGAAGGAGGCTATGTAGTTTCCTGACTTTTGATTGAGATCTCTCTCTTGAATTAGACCTTGAAGCTGGGCCGGTAGCCCACTTTCTACTAGGTCTTTCAGATACTGGTACGAATAAATCGTTGGAACAAAAGCCTCGGTGGATAATTATACGCCTGATTCCTCCTTAAGCTACGTAGAGCCCCTTGTCTTCACCTCGAGTTGAAGCACTGTTGTGTTCAGGTATTGGCTTTTTAAACGGGTTGCTGTGTGGGCTTTCGGTGTTTTTAGATCTATCCACGACTGTCCAGTCACCCCGTGATTTCTCCCACTGCTTAGGAGGAGCATTTTAAATGACCGAGAGAGCCCTCTGACTAAAACCTCCATTCTTTCTGGTTTCACTCAAAGAGTCATAGGACTTTCTTGATCTGGTATTAAATCATGGTCATAAATCATTTGAATTACAGCAGCCTTTTGGACATTGTCCTGAAGTAAAAGAGCCCCCTCCCCCAGCCCTCGCGTCTCCTCTGCAAATGGGATCACCGAGCCAACACAAAAAGCTGCTCGCTGAGTTAGACCAAGTGCCCCCCTATCTCCAGTCGTTATAATAATTCCGGTCCTAAACCCTCTAGCATCCTCGTTTCACTACAGATATCATCTCCTCCTGTTGAGGGACACTCTCATTACATATTCAATTGTCCGTCGCAGATTTGACCTGCTGTATTGTTTTTTATTTTCCAATTCTATGGTGTGTAAGATACTCCCTTAACACCACATCTTTCTTCCTACCAGTCTCTGTCAAGAGAAAAAAGAAGTTCTCACAACCCCGGTGCCTTGTTAGCGTAATTCTCCTCCTCCTCATCCTCAGAACTGGTATTGTGAGAAGATAAATTAGTTGGGACTTTGCCCATATTTGTGGAAAGTCAGTGGACTTATTTTTCCAATTTGCCAATCCTTTGCACGTTGTTGTCCATAATCGTGGAAACTTTATGGGCATTTATCTCCAAGTTGCTAATCCTTTGAGGTCCCTTGGCATGAAGCCTTAAATCCTCATGTAATTCCTAAATTCTTGCCTTAATCCCGGCCTCCTGCTCCTTGAGATGGGAGCTGCAGCTAGCGGCGGGGGCTGCTGCTCTGCGCTGTGGCTTGATTCCAAAATCGGGCGCTGCTTTCTGTCCGAAATTGATTACTTCACACATTTTCTATCTGCTTGCTCAGCCTTACGCCTTATATTTCTTTAGTGTATGAAAAGTCTCCGGGACCTCAGTATCCTGACTACCAACTGAGGAACCTCACAATCAGCAGTTCCCCACATTCATCACCTGGGCCAAGACAGGGGGCGAACCATCTCCTCACCGTTCCACCTTCTTTCTTAACCCTTCGTCGTCACTGCAACCCTCTGTTTCTTTGCTGTAGCCCCTTCAATCTCTTGCTGCATTACCCTTCCAGTATCTTCGCATCGCTGTAACCCTCATCTCCTCCTCGCTGCAACCGCTTCATTGCCTTTTGCGGTAACCCTTGCATTCTGTTGCTCTAACCCGTCAATTCTTTACTGTAACCCTCCTTTACTTGCTTGCACAACCATGGCCCGGACAAAGAAATTTCGGGCCAGTTGATGAAATGAGCCCTTTCTTAATCTCCTTTTTATACTCTTGAGACAAGAGGATACCATCTTTCCAAAGTCATGATGTAATTGCGAGTCTACTGAGCTTCCCCCCATGTAGGCGTCGTAAAGCACTTTGTTTGGCTGCCCCCTCTGTATAGCGTACCCCGCGCCTCTTAAGGTGCCCCAAAAGGACACACAAAATGCATCATTTCTGCAATCCTACCTCAAAAACTAGGGGGAGATGAAAATGGCGCCTCCTGAACTTCAGTACTTTCCTCACAAATTTCATTTTCTGCATTTTCTGCACCAGCACTTACAGCATCTGTATCACCTATAACCCCCCTTGGTACCCATTTTCTCTAATTAATTACTTTTTTTTTTTTTTACTTCACAAATTAAGCAATTTCAGAGTGTGGGGGGCTTCTAACGACCCCTGTTATCCTACCCACGCCTGACAATCCAGATTGTTCACTAAAACTGGTACTGGGGGGGGACTACCAGCTGTCAGATGCTTTGCGACTTAGCAGTCCCCCCCCGCCCCCCCGATGTGGAGGGTTTCCTTTCTGAATAAACCAAGGTCCACATGTGGCTCTGCCTCCAACAGAAACCCACGCGGAGACCGTATTTTCAGGTGTAGGATAGAAAAGCACCCCCTCCCACCACGTCAGAAATGCCTCTAAAGCCAAGTTTGCTCCACAAACGAATCGGTTTGATGAAGGGTTAACACAAACCGAGGGATGATTGTTTAGGACATGCAAATGTAAATGCTACCAGGATATAAATATGTATGTTGTGAGAACGTGTCCTTTAGGAGGCAATGCAAGAGGTCCCGTGCTTTTGAGGGAGAGGGGTAAGGACCAACGGGAGGAGGGAAGGAGGGGAGGAAAGTCCTCCTTAAGAGGTCACGCTGTGTGTTTGCTGTGTGTTCGAGTATGAGGAAAGGAATGTGTGTGTGTGTGTGTGTGTATGAGGTGATGTTACCCTCCGGCGGCTTGTCCAGCGGACGCAGGTCGCGTAAGTAATCGGAGGGGCAGCCCGCTCCGCGCTAGGCATTGGGTGCAGCGCGACTGGTTTCCTCTCAACCGGCAGCAACATGGAGGGGGCCCGGCCCCGACCCCAGGCTCAAGACCACCCGCACGCTCTGCTACTGAGGCGCTAGTCAGGCTGGACCCGGGGCAGCAGGGTCCCCACACCATTGTCTGCAGCAGGGGGTGACCCACGCAAAAAGCTTCCTGAACCGGCCTCAGGGAGAGGGAAGGGCCACTGCTGCACTCGCCGCCTTTTTATATTCCCCTGTCCTGGTTTGAGCCTATTAGCCAATTTCTTTTCACTGATTTTTTCTTCCTCAGTTAGCTTCCTTGTAACGAGCAACTGTGTGTTCTGCTAGGCTGATAAGACAGTGGAATGATTTTCTAACTCGATTTCAAGGTACCCTTCACATCTGCTCTCAACACTATGGGGAGATCTCTACACCCCCCGTGGGAGCTGAATAACGACAGCAAAAATTGCCAAAGTATCCATTCCAATATCTACGAACTCAGAGGAAGGACAGAGATCGTAGAGACAGCTTGTGCCTCCTCTTCTCGCCGCTCCTTCCTCATGGCCGCGTCCGAGGAGGACGCAGCTCATCCATCACCACCGACCCTTAGGCTCGAGCTCTCGACCCTCATAACTCTCCCGCTTTCTCCAGCAGCGGCTCCCGGGATTTTTCTCGGACTCTTCCCAGTTCAGGGGAGTGCTGTGGGATTGCTGGGGTGGGGGAGGCGAGAGCTGTTGCCCATATCGGAATAGAATCTGTATATAATTATAATTTTCTGTGTGATTCAATTAGTGTTTTAATTAAAGCTGTGTAGTTAGTTGTTCCAATCCCACCAAGGCGCCGCCTCCGTTGCTCTCTATCCTTCCCTACTGTGGGGGGGAGGGGATCGAAGCATTGTTGTCGGACCTGAGTCAAACGTGACAACCCCCTGACCAACCGTCCATCAGTGTCACTGTCCAGTCCAATGAGCGTCCATGAGCCCCAAGTTAGGGTGGTGATTACCAGAGCACAGGATGCTTGTTGCTCATCCTTTCTGTCCCCTACCAACATCTGTTGTGTTGGGTTCAGTTGTCCTGGAAACAAGTCTTTTTAGTCTGTTAGCTGGGAGAACCGGAGAGGACGTCACTGGCTTAAAAGGCATTTTGTTAGACTTATTGGGACAAGAAAAGAACAGTGTTCCACATTTGGTTTGATTATTGCGCCAGAAAATTCGCAAACAGCAGAAATTCGGATACTGGGGAAACATGGAGAAGAAGGGAAAATGTATAGATCACCTCAATTCTCTCTCCTATCATGGCATCAATGTCTCCATTCCTTGGAGAAACACACACACAGTACACACTCCTCTCCGCAAACACAACACGCGACCTCTTAAGGAGGGCTGAATTCGGCTTCTTCCCCCTCTCTTGTCCGTAACCGTCTCCCTTAAAAGCACAGTCCTTTTGCATTACCTCCCTAAAGGACACTTCCTTACTGTATATAATAAGATTCTATATATCTATGAATATATATATCAACTCCCGTAGCCATTCACATTTTGCATTTTCCCTAAACTTCATCCCGCAGTTTGTGTTAACCTTAATAAACCATTAGCTGTGGAGTAAACCGTGGTTTAGAGCAATTTCTGACGTGGTGGGGAGTCGTCCTATGTAACACCCTGAAATACGGTCCCGCCGTGGCCCGTACCTCAGTGAGAGCTGCGCCACATGGACCCTGGCTTATTCAAAAACCCCGCCAAATCGGGAGAGGGAGTTCGCAAAAGCACGACAGCCGTACCCCCCAAGTCGGCATTGACACAAGACATCCTGATACAGGTCTAAAAATTTCTATGGTCATAAGAGCAAACCCAACTAGTATTCGGAGCAAGGGTGGATTTCAGGAACTACACTGAGTTGCTGGAACAGCACTTCAATGTGCCCACATTTACAAGTCTCGAACATAGGTGCACTCCTTATAAGGATCCCACTCCTGACTTTCCTTGCATTAGAAATGTAGGCACGTTAACCCAGAGAATGGTCTGTGTTTGTGTGGAGAACTGTCATCTTCTCCCCCTACATAAGATATTATCAAAGTCTGTAGCAAGAATCAATACCAGGTAGCATGAGAGTTGTTAGCAATGCTCCAGACTCCTGTGATCCTTCTCTCATTATTTTACTTGGTTTTAAGTGCTTTTAAAACCACTCCTATCCATAAATCATTTTTAGGTGACATGCATTAGCAAACCCATGTGAATATACTTCTTTTGAAGGCATAATAAAAATCTTACACATGATAAAATTTAATTTTTGCACATCTAGGACAACAGAAACTTTAAAAAATTGTGAGGCGATATGAAAGCCACAAAAAATCCATTCTGGCCTTCTGCACCAAGGAAAATCTGTTTATTTTGATTTCCACACCAGAAAAAGCATAAGACGGTAAAAGGTGTGACCAACGACAGGTAATCAAGGCCTCCTTACCACACACGGACTAGGAATCAAAGGCTTAAATTAAATGCTTTATTTTAATAATCTAAAAGTTTCACTGTAATGACATTTATTCACAGAATCACAGACTGGTTTAGGTTGGAAGGGACCTCCAGAGGTCATCTTGTCCAACCTCCTTGCTCAAGCAGGGCCACCTAGAGCAGATTGCCCATGCACTGTGATTACCTGAATATTCAAAACAGGAGCAAATGTACTTTGTTGTAACCACTGTACAAAAGAACACAGCAAAAAATCTGTCCCAAAGCCATTCCATTCAAGTAATAAAGGCAGAACGGGAAAAGGGAAGATGCAAAGGCAGAGGAGAAGCCAAAATACTACCCAACACAGAAGCCATATCTTCTGACTTCCAAACTGGGTCTGAAAACATTTCACCAGGATGCTTCTAGGTTTGCCACACTACTTGACTTACCAGTCAAAGCAATCAAGCAAATAACTCATCTCACCCATACATTTAAACAGGCCTTACAGCAGTTCATCTTGAAAGCACTCAAATGGCATGTGCAGGACAAAGAGGGGATCAGGCCCAGCTAGCATGGGTTCATAAAAGGCAGGTCCTGCTGGACCAGCCTGATCTCCTTCTATGACCAGGTGACCCATTTAGTGGATGAGGGGAAGGCTGTGGATGTTGATTACCTGAACATTAGTAAAGCCTTCAAGAGTCTCTCACAGCATTCTCCTGGAGAAACTGGCTACATAGGCTTGGCTTAGGACCAGTGTTACAAACTCACTGGTAGCATCGACTGGCAGGGCGCAATTGACCTGGAGTCTTTTCAGAACATAAACAATTCCAGCGTTATCAGTCCACTACTGAAACACTTGCTGCTATTAAATAGAACTTAAGAAGGAAAAAAAAAAAAACAGTAAAAGGAAAATTGCCTTCATCCTGGCTCAAACCAGGACATGGAGTTAAATCCAGCTGGCAGCCAGTCACAACTGGTGTTCCTCAGGGCTCATGGTTGGGGCCAATTCTTTCTAATATCTTTATCAATGTGCTGGATGTCGGGATAAAGTGCACCCTAAGTAAGTTTGCAGACACCAAATTGGGCAGGAGTGTTAATCTGCTCAAGGGTAGGCAGAGGGACCTGAACAGGTTGGATCAATGGGCCAAGGTCAATTGTATGAGGTTTAACAAGGCCCAAGTGCTGGGTCCTGCACTTGGGCCACAACAAACCCAGGCAATGCTCCAGGCTTGGGGAAGAGTGGCTGGAAAGTGCTAAGAGGAAAAGTAACTTGAGGGTGGCTAGTGACAGCAACGGAACATAGCCCGTGTGTCGCCCAGGTGGCCAAGAAGACAAACTGCATCAGCCTGCAAAAGAATAGTATGGCCAGCAGAGTAGGGAATGATCATCCCCCCTGCACTCAGCACTGGTGAGAGCCGCATCACTCCGAATCCTGGATCATTTGGGCCTCCCTACAAGAAGGACTTGAGGTGCTGGAGCATTCCAGAGAAAGCAATTAAGCGGTAAGGGTTAGTAGCACAAGTTCCCCCCCCACCCCCCACCCCCCCCCTCCCTTATGAGACTTATCCAGGTCTGGTGGCCGAAGATCTCGTGCTGTACGGAAAAGACAGGTCCTCACCCCCCCCCCTCGGACATGCCAATAGTGTATAGACGTGATGTAAGCAAAACGGATGTGAATTTACTCAAGCTATTTATATGCCATGACGCATGGCAATAAAATCCATTTTGCCATCCACCACTGTGGTGTCTGTGTGTCATATGGACCGAGCGACCAGGGTGGTCCGCCGTGCCGTTCCGGAACCAGGTCGCCTTGCCTTTTCGTAGGCAACAAGTGGTGCCGAAACCCGGAAATCGAGGGATCCGCCCCGAATCGGGAAATCGCCTGGAATCTGTGAACGGCGGCCGGAGCGGTAAAACACACCTGGCGGACGCCCCGGACCAACAAGGAGAGGACGCTCCTGGACCAACGAGGATGTGAGCACTCGGAAGCGAAATGAAACCACTTGGGAAGGTCGTATTAAAAAATACATAAGCAGTGGGGGGATGGATTAAGCCCAAAGATGTCCTGGCTAGTGCAAGACTTTTGCAAACCGGGTCATTGACCAGCCGTGGATATTCTCCACCCTGAGGTTGGGACAAATGTACTAAAGCTTTAGCCAAGGAGACGATTCTTCGGTAGTGGAAAAAACCTGAAATCGAGGGGAGAGTCATGCAGCCCTGGAGAAAGCCTACGCGATACAGGAAACCTGGAGGAGGCCAAAAGAATTGTTTATAGTCACCCCGAAACTGGGAGTCGGGGCGGCCACACAGACCTTGCACCCCCTGGCGGTGTAGCTACCGCCGAGCCCGGATCCGGAGGAGTCGAGACAAAAAACATTGGAATCCCCCCGCATGTACCCCCCCCGCCAGCCCCAGCCCCGATCGGCGGGGGGGCGGCCGCGGCCCACAGTGCCCCGGAACCACCACGGTCTCCCGACCCCCCACTGTCCCCGAGCCCGCCCCCTCACAAGGCTTAACGAGCCGTATCCTTTTTGGCGCGGGCTGGCCGAGGAGGCAGGGGACGCCGCGGAGATAACCCGGGTCTGAGGAGCTCTGGGTCTGAACCGCCGCCATTCGCCCCGATATGGCGCCGAGCGCAAGCGAGGGAGCGGGCGAAGGCGCACGTGGCGGGGCGGGGAGGAGGCGGCCGGCATCGTATGGCGTGCAACGAGCGGCAAGGGGAGGGGGCGGAGCAAAGGGCAAGAGCACATCAGAGCCACCTGCCTTATTAGGGCAAAACGAGCCCCCCCGCAGAGGGCGGGTGAGCCAGGAGGAGGGAACCGCCACCGGCGCTAGAGAGTGGGCGGGGCCGGAGTCCGACCGCCCGTGGACGGAAGGGGCGGGGCCAGCCAGAACAAAAGGGCACTGGCAACCGAAGCGGCCAGTCCAGTCGACTCTGACTTCGGTCAGATCACGACTGGAGCGAGGGTTCGCAAGGATTCAACTTCAGAGAAGAAATGGAATAAATACAGTCAAAAGCAAATATTCCCCATCCAAAATAAAAATAAAATCCGAAAATAAAAAAGGGACCGTGCGGGAAAAACATCCTTACCCTGACTGGAAAGTGAATAAATTTTGCGTGTGATGATGTGTCCCACCTAAACCACAACTAGCGTTCCCGATCCGGCAACGGAGGGGAACAGAGGTCTTTGCAAACCAATAAACCTTAAGACATACATACAATTATTATGCAATTGCGGACAAGAAGGACTCAATTCCTGCTCATGGTCACCACCTCATAGATGGCCGTTTTGGGGAGATGATCCTCCCAGTTGATATAAATCAAGCCTTAAATGAATCTTTTGACGGAGCTGAGATGTTTGTGTTTAAAAACCAAAATGGAGGAACACTGTACAAGGCAACTAGCCCAGTGACCGGGCTACCACCCACTCTAACTCCCACACTGCAGCGGATGGGTAAAGACCCACCAATGATCACCCCCACCCCCCCCCCCCCCCCCCCCCCCCCCCCCCCCCCCCCCCCACCACCCCCCCCCCCCCCCCACCCCCCTCCCCCCCACCCCCCCCCCCCCCCCCCCCTCCCCCCCCCCCTCCCCCCCCCGCCACCCCACCCCCCTCCCCAACCCCCCCCCCCCACCCCCCCCCCCCCCCCCTCCCCCCCTCCCTCCAGCCCCCCCCCCCCACCCCCCCCCCCCCCCCCCCCCCCCCCCCCCCCCCCCCCCCCCACCCCCCCCCCCCCCCCCCCCCCCCCCCCCCCCACCCCCCCCCCCCACCACCTCACCACCCCCACCCCCCCCCCCCCTCCCCCCCCACCCCCCCCCCCCACCCCCCCCCCCCCTCCCCCCCCCCCCCCCCCCCCCCCCCCCCCCCCCCTCCCCCCCCCCCCACCCCCCCCCCCCCCACCCCCCCCCACCCCCCCCCCCCCCCCCAACCAACCACCACCCCCAACCCCCCCCCCCCCCCCCCCCCTCCCCCCCCCCACCCCCCCCCCCCCCCCCACCCCCCCCCCCCCCCCCCCAAGGGGGCGGCAGGCCCAGGCCTGCGGGTCCAAGAAATCAGGCCCCCCTGCATGATCTTCGAAAAGGAAAGACCCCTTGGGAACAAAAAACTCTGACAACAAACAATGAACTCGCCCCTCGATTTCATCGAGCAACAGGTATCATCAAGCACGCTGCATGGAACCAGGTGTTCCACTTCGAACGACCGGTACGTACATTTTCACAAAGGGAGGGGGAGTAGGGACACTGGCCCAGGGCACCTGAAAAAGCCCAGCCAATACAATGGATAAATCCTAGGAAAGCCATCACGGCCATTCTCTCCAGGAGTCGAGTGCCATGGCAATCCATCATGAAAGGCAGCAAGCTCGCCCTAAGAACACCTAGCATCGAACATGCCAGGATATTTCCTACCCTTCCGCAAACAGCTCATACAATCAGTGACCAGTCAGAGTATTTAGTCTATAGGCCCTTGCGGATTTGGGGAGAAGTTCGTAGCTGCAAGCCCCCCTGGACTCAAGTGCTGGAAATCGTCAACATGGACATCCCACAAAGATCATGGACTGGCCCCAACAGGGACCAACAGTCTTCACAATGCATCCTCAACAACCTCACTGCAGCGGACAGGGCAATCAGGAAAGATTGGCACTGCATCATAAATGACCGATTGTGCGCTTTCCGTCACAAGCTAGAAGCGAGGCCAGATGCTGGCATGTGGACTGTTGTTCCAACGGAACACCTTAACAAGTGACCGTTTCGATGTTTACAGTGGCCTAGCTTTGCTTAGCCATGTCAGGACCCGGCCGGTCAACATCACAGTAGCCCTAACGCTGGAATAAGCCAACTCTCTTCTCGAGAGGGCACCAACGGTCATCCACGTCAACAGCCATAACCCGGGTCCCAAAGGGTTTTTCAAACGGCAATGACTGAAGCAGAACGCCGCTGCAAAAGAGTGTGGCCGCTAAGGGATGCCCCGGCAGTTTACATGATCTCTTCCAACGGGCATAGCGCTAGCGAAGAAATGCGGGATTTCGTCACCATGCGAAACACGTAGTTGCTACATTCCTCACTGTCTGAAAAGCACCACTGGGTCCATTGAGTCAACCCCAGAGGTCTCAAGCCTCGGAAGTGGTGCAGACAGACTTACACTTCCGGTCAGTGCTGAAACATCGAGCGTGGCTAGCTAACTGTGGAACACCTATAGCGGAATGATTGTAGCCACACAACACCCAAAACCGACTCCAAAGCGAACCATCCAGCATGGCTACGGTCATTGGCATGGCTTGGTAGCCTAGTCCAATCAAAACAACAATGGCCCAAATGTTTGTTTCCAAATCAGTCCCAGGCATTTTGCTCTAAATGGTATCACCCTAATACATGGCATTCCATACAATAGCACAGGACAAGCCATAGTTCGAAAACAAATCCAAACCCTGAAACTAAATTAGAGGTGCTGCAAAGACAAGTTTTGTCAATGTCCAGCCCTCAGGAACCTGCACGGCCTGCTAGCGACTGCTCTTTTAGCACGAATCAATTTCTAGGGGGAAGAGATGAATAGCCCCTACAAACACAAACATTGGGCCGCTCGAGCGCTATAGAAGGCCCGTAGTTATAATTAGAAATGAGCTAGGGGAATGGGAACAAGGGTGGAGGCTAGTCCTTACAGGGCGAGGGTATGCTGCAGTCAAAAAAGATGGGAAGGTCAAGTGGTGTCCGCTTAAGTCTATTAAGCCTGACCTAAACTAATGAAAACTGTAAGTTTTTATCCACAGAACCGGATCACCAGACGTCCTTGTAACCTGCACACCCCGGCAACAAGAGGCACAACAAGATTGGTTTGCAGCATGGTTCAACCATTCACCATGGCTAAACATCTTGATATCTACCTCGATGGGACCGATCACAATGATCATGATAGCATTAATCTTTGGACCCTGCATACTGAACAGACTCGTGTCATTTGTCAGGAGCCGGTTAGATACAGTTAACATCATGTTGGTAGAGCATCAACAATTGCTCTAGGAATATTTTTATACCCTGTTACCCCCAAACTACCTCCAGTTCAACATGCCTTGTATTTTTCCATTCAAGTTTACAGTATATATTTTTGAGATCGTTGTACATTTAAATTTTTTAAGATTGTTATAAAGTTTAAGATAGGAATAGGATGTTTTATATCTAGGATTTTTATATCTGTAGTTTTTTAGAACTGTTATATTTAGCCAATTTAATTATGCATAGGGAGGGGGGAAATGTAGCCAGGGTCTGGTGGCCGGAAGATCTCGTGCTGTACGGAAAGACAGGGTCCTCCCCCCCCCCCCTCGGGACAGCCAATAGTGTATAGACTGTGATGTAAGCAAAACGGATGTGACGTTACTCAAGCTATATAATGCCATGCCGCATGGCAATAAACGCCATTTTGCCATCCACCACATTGGTGTCTGTGTGCATATGGACCGAGCGACCAGGGGTTGGTCGCCGTGCCGTTCCTGAACCAGGTCGCCTTGCCTTTCCGAAGGCAACAGGAGCAGCTGAGGGAATTGGGATTGTTTAGTCTGGAAAAGAGGAGGCTGAAGGGAGACCTTGCTCTCTACAACTACCTGAAAGGAGGTTGCAGTGAGGTGGGTGTTGGCCTGTTCTCCCAAGTAACTAGTGATAGGATGAGAGGAAATGAGCTCAAGTTGAACCAGGGGAGGTTTAAATTGGGTATTATAAGAAAAAATTATTTATTGAAAGAGTGGTCAAGCATTGGAAGAGGCTGTCCAGAGAAGTGGTGGAGTCACCATCCCTGGAGGTGTTAAAAAATGTGTAGACATGGCGCTTCAGGGCATGGTGGGGTTGGGTTGACAGTTGGACTTGATAATCTTAGAGGTCTTTTCCAACCTTAATGATTCTATGATTCTATGACCTGCTGCATGCGTTCTCCAGGGGACCTTTAGATTCTGTGATGTACACACTGCAGCATGGACTTTCCATGGTGTGAAATATAAAGGTTAGTGCAAGAGCAAAAGTTCCAAACACAGAAAATATGGCTCAGGATGCATAAGTAATTGAACAGTGTGCATTTAAAACATAAGCCATTAAAAACAAGCTTCGTGGGGAAAAGAAAAAGAAAAAGAAAAAGAAAAAGAAAAAGAAAAAGAAAAAGAAAAAGAAAAAGAAAAAGAAAAAGAAAAAGAAAAAGAAAAAGAAAAAGAAAAAGAAAAAACTTTAGGATCCGAGTTAAATTTTCATAAGGCAAACCTTCAGATGGTTGCTTCTTCATGGACACTTCACAGTGTTCTGTTTCCTTTTGAACCAGGCATTCATAGAAAAAAAGCATATTGACAATCCTAATAGGATGTTCATCCTCTGTGTTCAGAGAAAGATTTATAAAGATCACAAGGCAGGACTGTGAATATAATTATCCCAGGGATTAGCCTTTCTTCTGAGTATTGTCAGGCAGTTCTTTGAACCCATTTGAAATCAGAGAGGGGGCTCTTGACTGTGAGCCAGCATGCAGCTTTATTTTTATTATCCACTGTCCCTTCCCCACCTTCTCTCATGTGCTTGTAGTACTTTAAGTACTTAAAGGTTTAAAGCAGTTGTATGTTAGCTAGACTTATGTGGGAAAGAAAAAGAACAGTTTCCCATAAATCGATGGGTCCAGATGGAATGCATCCAAGGGTGCTGAGGGAGCTGGCGGAGGTCATTGCTAGGCCACTCTCCATCATCTTCAGTAAGTCATGGGTAACAGGAGAGGTGCCTGAGGACTGGAGGATAGCAAATGTCACTCCAGTCTACAAGAAGGGCAGCCTCCTCTGAGCACGCGGCAGCGCAGAGCAGAGAGCGGCAGCTAGCCATCACAGGAAGTGGCGCAAGGGCAGGCGCGAGGGCAGGCGCGAGGGCAGGCATGGAGGGAGCAGCGGGCGCCTTCTCACAGCAAGAAAAGCAAACTAGTAGCTAGATAGATCATGGTCACTACGCAGCCAAAAACCATAGTGAAGAAGAATGTGGGGACTCAGACAGAGCTCCCAAGCAGGCACACAGCCGTGCAGGTCTCTGGCTGCAGTGAATGCCTGTGCCTGGCACTGGTATCAGAGGGAACCAGTGACACCGCATGTGTGCGGTGTGAGCAAGTAAATGATCTCCTCAGGCAGGTGGTTAACCTGACAGAGGAGGTTGAAAGACTGAGAGCCATTAGAGATTGTGAAAATGAAATAGATTGGTGGAGTCATACCCTGAGGCAGGGGCAGATCGAAGAGGTTGAGAAAGTGACGGACCCCCTCCCCTCCTGTCACCAGACAGATGGAGAGGACTTAAGAGATATTAAGGAATGGAAGGAGGTCCGACCTCGGAAAGGCAAGAAAAAATCCTCCCAACCCCTTCCACCCTCCCAATTGCCATTGAATAATAGATATGAGGCCTTGGAAATTCAGGGACAGGAAAATGAAGTTGGAGGGGTAGATTTATCTAGTGAAGCACCTAGGACTCATCAGTCACCTCGAGTCCTTAGGACTTCTTCAATCAAGAAGGATAGGAGAGTAATTGTAGTGGGTGACTCCCTTCTGAGGGGGACAGAAGGGCCCATCTGTCGACCGGACCCATCCCACAGGGAGATCTGTTGCCTCCCTGGGGCTCGGATTAGAGATGTTAAAAGGAAACTCCCTGATCTTGTGGGTTCCTCTGATTACTATCCACTGCTGATTTTTCAGGTTGGCAGTGATGAAATTATCACAAGAAATGTAAGGGCAATGAAGAGTGACTTCAGGGCCCTAGGACGGCTAGTTAGGGGGTCTGGTGCGCAAGTAGTGTTTGCCTCCATCCCTCCTGCAAGATTGGGTGGGGAGGTATATAGGAAGAGTTTCCAGGTCAATGAATGGCTAAGAGATTGGTGTCAAAGACAGGGTTTTGGTTTTTTTGATCATGGGATGCTATATGAGACACCTGGCCTGATGGTGGCAGGTGGAATGCACCTGTCCCAGAGGGGGAAGAGGCTTTTGGGGCAGGACTTAGCAGGGCTCATTGAGAGAGCTTTAAACTAGATGTGAAGGGGGAAGGGGAGTGCCGGCGGCGAGGGAAGCAAGCAGTCCAGAATCAATGTGATTGATAAAGCAAGCTTCGATTTATTGAATACACAGTGTTACTTTTATACCCTTTTCCAAACCTACATGTAGTGAATCCATTGGATAGTAACCACGCATAGTGAATTCATTGGATAGTAACCACGCATAGTGAGTTCACTGGATAGTAACTACTTGTAGTGATTTCACTGGACGGCAACTACTTGCAGTGATTTTACTGGATAATAACACACATCTGAGTTCCAGGGTTCTTCCTTGTTTTCTATCATTCTACTTCTCTACCTTGTCCTTGAGTTAGTTTAAGCTAACAGAGATTGTTTATACTTGTGTTAGGCTAAAAAAAGAGATTGCTTGTACAGCTGCTATTTGTGCCACACTCTCAAGGCCTCTCGAGGAGATAGCAGGGGCCCATGGCCCTGCTGCTCAAGCCATTCTGCAACAGGGAGAAAACTGGGTTTGTTAGGGACAAGCACAAGAGGAACGTACCAGGGCCTGAAGGCGGATGGTCTAAGGAAGATTTAGTCCCACCAGTGGGCTCTGTTTGTTTCCTGAAATGCCTGTATGCTAATGCATGCAGCATGGGGAAAAAGCAGGAAGAGTTAGAGGTCTGTGTGCGGGCTAAGGGTTATGACCTGGTAGCAATAACAGAGACATGGTGGGACAGGTCACATGACTGGAATGTGGCCATGGATGGTTATGTACTTTTTAGGAAAGATAGGGCGGGGAAGCGAGGTGGTGGAGTTGCTCTTTATGTGAGAGAGCAACTAGAATGTATTGAGTTTTGTGCAGGGACTGATGAGGGGCAAGTTGAAAGTCTGTGGGTAAGAATTAAGGGGCAGGCTGGTGTGGGTGATACAGTTGTGGGGGTCTACTACAGACCTCCTGACCAAGGCAAGGAGGTTGATGAGGCTTTCTACAGGCAGCTGACAGTAGCCTCACAACTGCAGTCCCTAGTCCTCATGGGAGATTTTAACTACCCCGATATCTGTTGGAAGACTCACACAGCCAGCCTTTCACAGTCTAGGAGGTTCCTCCAGTGCATTGATGATAACTTCTTAATGCAAATGGTGGACAAGCCGACTAGAAGAGGAGCGCTGCTGGATCTTGTACTAACCAACAAGGAGGGCCTTGTTGAAGCAGTGGTGGTCAGTGGCAGCCTTGGCTGCAGTGATCACGAGATGGTGGAGTTCAGGATCCTGTGTGGAAGGAACAGAATACCCAGTAGGACCAGAACCCTGGACTTCCACAGGGCGAACTTTGGCCTCCTCAATCAACTGTTAAGGGAAATCCCATGGGACAGGGTGCTGGAAGATAAAGGGGCTCAAGATAGCTGGTCAACATTCAAGGACCACTTCTTGCAAGCACAGGATCAGAGCATCCCAAGGGTTAGGAAATCTAGTAAGGGAGCTAGGAGACCAGCATGGTTAAAAAAGGAACTACTGGGCAAACTTAAGTGGAAAAGGAAAATCTACAGATCGTGGAAGGAGGGGCTGGTCACTTGGGAGGAATATAGGAATGTTGTCAGAGAATGTAGGGAGGCAATTAGGAAAGCTAAGGCCTCCTTGGAACTTAACCTTGCAAGTCGGGTTAAGGATAATAGAAAGAGCTTTTTCAAATACATAGCTAACAAAACTAACACTAGAGGCAATATTGGCCCACTGAGGAATGAGGTGGGAGCCCTGGTGACAGAGGATATAAAGAAGGCAGAGGTGCTGAACACCTTCTTTGCCTCTGTCTTTACTCCTGCAGGATTTCCCCATGAGCCCCAGATTCATATAGCCCCAGAAGTAGTCAAGATAGGTGAGGACATAGTAGATGAGGATTGGGTTAGGGATCAGTTGAGTAATCTGGACGTCCATAAATCGATGGGTCCAGATGGAATGCATCCAAGGGTGCTGAGGGAGCTGGCGGAGGTCATTGCTAGGCCACTCTCCATCATCTTCAGTAAGTCATGGGTAACAGGAGAGGTGCCTGAGGACTGGAGGATAGCAAATGTCACTCCAGTCTACAAGAAGGGCAAGAAGGAGGACCCGGGTAACTATAGACCGGTCAGCCTCACCTCCATCCCTGGAAAGGTGATGGAAGAACTTATTCTTGTCTCTATCTCTAGGCATATCAAGGAGATGGGGGTCATCAAGAGCAGTCAGCATGGTTTTATCAAGGGTAAGTCATGTTTGACTAACCTCATAGCCTTCTAGGAGGAAATTACTAGGTGGATAGATGATGGTAGAGCGGTAGATGTGGTTTATCTTGATTTCAGTAAGGCATTTGACACCGTCTCCCACAGCATCCTTGTAGATAAGTTGATCAGGTATGGGTTTGGTGATCAGGTAGTGAGGTGGATTAGGAACTGGTTGATGGGAAGGAGTCAGAGAGTTGTAGTCAATGGGGCAGAATCTGGTTGGAGGTGTGTGACTAGTGGAGTCCCTCAGGGGTCGGTACTGGGACCGGTGTTGTTCAACATCTTCATCAACGACCTGGATGAGGGTATAGAATGTACCCTCAGCAAGTTTGCTGATGACACCAAGCTGGGAGGAGTGGCTGACACACCAGAAGGCTGTGCTGCCATTCAGAGAGACTTAGACAGGCTGGAGAGTTGGGCGGGGAGAAACATGATGAAATTCAACAAGGGCCAGTGTAGAGTTTTGCATTTGGGGAAGAACAACACGATGTCCCAGTATAGGTTGGGGGCTGACCTGCTGGAGAGCAGTGTAGGTGAAAGAGACCTGGGGGTCCTGGTAGACAGGAGGATGACCATGAGCCAGCAGTGTGCCCTTGTGGCCAGGAAGGCCAATGGCATCCTGGGGTGCATTAGAAAGGGTGTGGTTAGTCGGTCAAGAGAGGTTCTCCTCCCCCTCTATTCTGCATTGGTGAGGCCGCATCTGGAGTATTGTGTCCAGTTCTGGGCCCCTCAGTTCGAGAAGGACAGGCAACTGCTGGAAAGAGTCCAGCGCAGAGCTACTAAGATGATTAAGGGAGTGGAACATCTCCCTTATGAGGAAAGGTTGAGGGAGCTGGGTCTCTTTAGCTTGGAGAAAAGGAGACTGAGGGGTGACCTCATCAATGTTTACAAATATGTAAGGGGTGAGTGTCAGGGAGATGGAGTTAGGCTCTTCTCAGTGATGACCAGTGATAGGACAAGGGGTAATGGGTGTAAATTGGAGCATAGGAGGTTCAAGGTGAATATCCGAAAAAATTTTTTTACTGTAAGAGTGACAGAGCACTGGAACAGGCTGCCCAGAGAGGTTGTGGAGTCTCCTTCACTGGAGACATTCAAAACCCGCCTGGATGCATTCCTGTGTGATGTACTCTAGACGACCCTGCTCTGGCAGGGGGGTTGGACTACATGATCTTTCGAGGTCCCTTCCAACCCCTAGGATTCTATGATTCTATGATTCCCACACACCCTCCCTGTGAAGGGAAAATGAAGGAATCTCCATTAAGAAACAGTGAACTGTTGCTCCCAGTGAAAGTGGATCTACTACTGGGAAGTGCTGTTAAAGTATTGATAAAGAAGCATATTTAACCTACTGGAAAATCAAGCCTAAAGGACAAGAAAAAGCTTATCCAGAGGAAAGAATGTTTTGTGACTAACACACTGGATAGCTATTTAGACCTTTTATTTTCTCTTACTCTCTCATACCTTCTTTCACTTGGAGCAAGGAACTTGATCATTACCAGCCAAAACACCAGAAGAGGTCACCTCCTATTTAGGCGTTTAAGAGTGGATTTAATAGGAGCTGGCTCACTCCCATGTCAAGATGCTGTGGGAAAACAAACTTGTATTGTGCTCTGTTTTAACTTTCTGGAAAGGACCTGTGCAAAGGAGTTCGAGATAAGCAGTGCTTGATTGAGCATTTGGCTTTTGTACCCAACAATTAGGCTAATCTATGTCTGTCAGGGAGGACAGGCTCAGCTCACTGGCTTGGAGGGAATACTCGCTGTCTTTGTCTACATGCCTGGATTGCCACATGACCTGTGACATGAAGCAAAGACTCCGTGGGACTTTGTCTGGCCATTTACATGCAAAGCAAAGCAAGGCTCGATGGTTAAAGGTCTTGCCAGAATCAATTACTTAATCTGGTGGATTTTCATATGAAGCCAGCACTGGGCATCTCCCTTACCTTTTTCATAATTAATGAACATAATTAATCTGTAAAGAACCAATCAGTACAGTAGTTATGACCTAAGTCCCACCTCATCAATAGGGGTTAAATTGGTCCTTGAATCCTTTGTTCAGGGAGAGAAGAGCATCTCCCCTGAAACAGGCTGATGGGCCTGATCCTCTCTTCTTTCCCCCAGGCATGGTGTCATGGTTTGACTCAGGATCAACAATTAGACCAGCAACAATACTGCTCTCAATCCCCCCCCCCATTCCACCCAGGTAGGGAAAGGAGAGAGAAAATGAAGGAGAGAGACTTTCCGGATTGAAAACTAAACTAGACAGCTTTAATTAAACACTAATGATAAAAGAAAATATATACAAATGTGTTCAGGAATGTGCAAAACCCTATCACCTCCTCCCGCCCCCAGCAGCTCCCATGGCACTCTCCTTAGCTGTGAGCAGTTCCAAAATGTCCTGGACCACTTTCAGAGATAGGAGCGTATCAGATAGGATCTGAGGGTAGAGTTATGAGAGTCAGGAACGCATGGGCCTACGGATCAATGGTGATGGATAGACAGAGTCCTCCCCGGACACCATCCATGAATGGAAGAGAAAGGAAGAAGAAGCAGGAAGGGGCTTGAATTCCATGATCCCTGAATTTATACCAAGAGCTATGTAGATATTATGGGATGGAATACTCTCTTTGGCCAGGTTTTCCATCTGTCTAGTCCACTCCTCCCTATGGAAGGGTTGCAGATATGACTGTTCTGCTCTTTTAGTATCCAAAGCAGAGCAGTGTCCTTGGTGTCTCAGTAGTAACATAAACATTGCAGCATTATCAGTCCACTAGCTGGAAAACTTGTGTGCTTAAAAGAGTTCACTGAATGAAAAAAATCAGTAAAAGGAAAATTGGCTTCATCCTGGCTCAAACCAGAACACAGGGATGCCTCCTTGGGTAAGATATTGCAACTTTGACCTTTTGGGTAGGGGTGAAAGCATCCCCGGCTGTACTGCATACTTTTATTATTATTATTGCTAGCAATATTAATATCTATTAGTAGTGCTATTGTAGTCAGTGCATTTATTAATGGCTATTTCAAACTTGTTATATTTGTTGCTTTAATAAATTACCTTACATTTATATTTAATCACTTTGTATTTGCCACTTTGCAAATCTGCTCTCACAGCAGGCCTCACTTGAGGACCATGGGACAGACAAACATTGTTAAGTAGTTGTACACGTGACACTCAGGAGGTATGGTACTTGTCTCAAACAATCCAAGGGATAAACAGTGCTTCAGAACTTCAGGGTGTCTGGTGTTTGTCTCCAGACAACTAAGAGATATTTATTGGTTTATTGGTGAGCAAAGAGATGTCTTGGCAACCCACCGAACCAGTTTTACTAAACTGATAATGGCAAGCCCCAGGAGATGTGTCAGTAGTATGGCAAATACCAAAGGCAACTGCTAATTGGGGAGTTTTACAAATGAGCTGTCATCTTTGGCAAAAGATGGAATTTATGCCAGCTCAGGTTGGAAGCTACAAACATGGAAGGGTGATTGGGTGACCGCCGTGGCGTATCCAAGGAATTAATTGTATAAAAGAGAAGAGTGCCAGTCTCAAGATGCCTCCTAGGACCGGACCTCCACCCCTCTCCCACTACAAGACTGACTGATGCTGGTTGGATCTCTGGGTGGGGACTTTTCTATAACTCTTTGTTTCCTTTCCTGATCTTTCTCTTTTGTAGTTTAGGGTTAGTAATCATATTTATTACGAGCTTATAACAAATATATAGCTGTAACTCTTACCAGCTGATCTGTACCTAAATAAAAGCCTGTTTGTGCACCCAATATTGTATTATCTTCACTTTGTCCTGGTGGGACCCCAAAGAATCTCCATGTATCCGATTATCGGATCGCAACAACACATAGACCATTGATTAATTCCAGGGACATAAGACTGCAGTCCAGCTGCCCCCAGTGCCCCGGTATAGGAGGGTTGTTGGATAGCAAGAGGGCTGTAGTCTGAAATCCTGTGGCTTCAACAGGGGGGTCCCCATCCACCACACACACACACATGGCTTTTTGCCTTCTTGTGACAGATGCCTAATTTAGGAACACAGGTGATCACCCAGAGACATTTCTTTAGTCAGTAAGAGAGGAAAAGAAACACTGCCATAGGGTGATTAGACCAATGAAAAAACTAATTTGTGCTCTAGAGGTCCATGGGCTATAGTCTAAGGATAAAAACAGTGTTCTCAGAAGATGTTGAGACTTTGCAAAATGTTGTCCCAAATGCTGTGGCTTTCTGTCCAAAAAGGAGAGAAACAATAAACCTGTCATTCTCTTGCTGCATACCCCTGGTTTGGCTTTAGTTTATAAGCTCTGAGAAGCAGGACTCGTTTCTCACAGAGCCTACCATAACAGGGTTCTGGTTTAGACTATCTGAATGCCCCTGAGGACCAAAGGAAAGGGCATAAAAGTAGTTGAAATAGTATCTCTCATAAAAGAAGAACAAACTAGCATGCATGAGGAACTGTGTACTACCTGACAATATTGCCCCAAATTTTTATTGCATATGAACTAAGTAATTTCATTGGTTTATATAAGCTATGTAATAAAGATATATAATAAATGACATAAAAACTTGTAATAAAACTAGTACACTGGCAAAGACAAGAACCTGAAAGATCTCATAACTCAATGAATTAATGAGTGACCTAAATTCACTCCATTTCTGCAAACAGATTAGTGGTAGAGACTTTAATTACATGGTCCCATACTGCTCTTTTCTGCAGGGCTCCTGCTTCACTGAGTGCCTGTGAGGTTTTCATTCCTGTAACTTTATAGCACATTAATAATGAGTGATGAGGCCATGAATAAGTTATGCAAGTACTGTGTCCAGTTCTGGGCCCCTCACTTCAAGAAGGATATTGAGGTGCTGAAGCAGGTCCAGAGGAGAGCAACAAGGCTGGTGAAAGGAGTAGAGGGAAAGTCTTAGATAGGCTGAGGGAGCTGGGGTTGTTTAGCCTGGAGAAGAGGAGATTCAGGGGGGACCTTATCACTCTCTTCAACTACCTGAAGGGAGATTGTAGTCAGGTGGGGGCTGGGCTCTTCTCCCAGGCAACTAGTGACAAGATGAGAGGGCGTGGTCTGAAGCTGTTCCAGAGGAGGTTTAGGTTGGATATTAGGAAGTACTTCCTCATGGAGAGGGTGATTAGACATTGGAATGGACTTCCCAGGGATGTGGTGGAGGCACTGTGTTCAAAGAAAGGCTGGATGTGGCACTTTGTGCCATGGTCTAGCCAATGTGGTGGTGTTAGGTCATAGGCTGAACCTGATGATCTTAAAGGTCTTTTCCAGCCTTGGTGATTCTGTGATTGTGTGAAGTCATCCCAAATACATACTGATGAAATCTGTAAACCAGACAAGTAGATGTACTGTATTTCATTACTATGATGGAGACTCCCTTTTTATAAGGAGTCACATGGAAAAGATGAGGGGTAATGGGAGCAAGTTACTCCTGGAGAGATCCTGACTGGACATCAGAAGAAAATTTTTCACTGTTGGCCATTGGAATAATCTCCCCAGGGAAGTGGTAGATTTCCCAACACTGGACATTTAAGACTCAGCTTGACAAGGTGCTGGGCCATCTCACCTAAACCATTGGCTTAATCCTGGCTAAAACCAGGACATTCCACCCCTTATTCCATACCATATATTACATACAGGCTCTATACTTTACCAGCTGTCAAATTAAGGATTCTCTCCCAAAGTCAGATTACCTTGAGGTACATATTGTACTTCACCATCCTCCATCATCACACACCAGGTATGTCCAGGTCCCTGAGCAAAAGCAATACCCCTGACAGGTTTACCTTTGCCTGAAGCAGGATAGACCCAAACACTTTTACCCAGCAGGTTTCTTTCACATACCACAGGGACTTTATCCCCATCTGCAGTATGCAAAAGGTCTGACTGGGCAGGACCAGCCCGATTGATGGATCCCCTGGTATTAACTAACCAGGTGGCCTTTGCCAAATTTTTATCCCAGTTTTTGAAAGTTCCACCACCCATTGCCTTTAGGGTAGCCTTCAACAAACCATTGTACCTTTCAACTTTCCCTGAGGCCTGTGCATAGTATGGGATATGGTAGATCCATTCAATACCATGCTCTTTAGCCCAGTCAGTGACAAGACTTTTTGAAATGAGTCCCATTGTCTGACTCAATTCTCTCTGGAGTACCATGTCTCCACAAAATTTTCTTCTCAAGACCCAGAATAGTATTCCTGGCTGTGGCATGAGGCACAGGATATGTCTCCAACCATCCTGTACTTGTTTCCACCATTGTAAGCACATAGCGCTTACCCTGGCGGCTCTGAGGCAGTGTGATGTAGTCAATTTGCCAGGCCTCTCCAAATCTGTACTTTGACCACCTCCCCTCATACCACAAAGGTTTCAACCGTTTTGCCTGCTTAATTGCAGCACGTCTCACAGTCATGGATCACCTGTGCAATAGTGTCCATGGTTAAGTCCACCCCTCGGTCACGAGCCCATTTGTATGTTGCATCTCTGCCCTGATGACCTGAAGCATCATGGGCCCACAGAGCCAGAAAAAGCTCACCCTTGTGTTCCCAGTCTAAGTCTACTTGGAACACTTGGGCAGCCTCATCTGCCCGTTGGTTATGTCGATGTTCCTCAGTGGCTCGACTCAGAGGCACGTGTGCATCCACATGACGCACTTTTACCTCCAGTTTTTCTATCCGAGCTGCAATGTCCTTCCAGAGGTCAGCAACCCAAATAGGTTTACCCTTTCGCTGCCAGTTATTCTGCTGCCACTGTTTTAGCCAACCCCACAAGGCATTTGCTGCCATCCACGAGTCAGTGTAGAGGTAGAGTCTCGGCCACCCCTCTCGCTCAGCAATGTCCAAAGCCAGCTGGATGGCTTTCACCTCTGCAAACTGACTTGATTCACCTTCTCCTTCAGCTGCTTGTGCAACCAGTCGTGTAGGACTCCACACGGCAGCTTTCCACTTCCGGCGGTTCCCTACAAGACGACAGGAGCCATCGGTGAAAAGAGCAAATTGTTTCTCAGTCTCTGGTAGATGATCATATGGTGGAGCTTCTTGAGCTCGTCTCACCACTTCTTGTGGTGGCATTCCAAAGTGGGTGCCTTCTGGCCAGTTTGTAATTGCTTCCACAATACCTGGACGATTAGGTTTCCCTATTCGGGCTCTTTGGGTGATCAAAGCAGTCCATTTACTCCAAGTCACATCGGTGGCATGATGGACAGGAGAAAGGTTATTCTCGAACATGAATCTCAGCACCGGTAGTCTGGGCGCCAGAAAGAGCTGTGCTTCAGTGCCAATCACTTCTGAAGCGGCTCTAACTCCTTCATATGCTGCAAGTATCTCCTTCTCAGTTGTTGTGTAGTTGGCCTCGGAACCTCTGTAGCTCCGGCTCCAGAATCCCAGGGGTCGACCTCGAGTTTCCCCTGGTGCTTTCTGCCAGAGGCTCCAGTTGGGACCATTGTGTCCGGCTGCAGTGTAGAGCACGTTCTTGATGTCTGGCCCTGTTCGAACCGGTCCAAGGGCCATTGCCTGCGCAATCTCCTTCTTGATCTGCTCAAAAGCTTTCTTTTGGTCAGGACCCCATTTGAAATCATTCTTCTTTCTGGTCACCTCATAGAGAGGTTTCACAATTTCACTGTAACATGGAATATGCATTCTCCAGAAACCAACAGTCCCTAAAAAGGTTTGAGTGTCCTTTTTAGTTGATGGCGAGGCCATAGCTGTTACTTTGTTAATCACATCCATTGGGATCTGGCGACGACCATCTTGCCACTTGATTCCCAGGAACTGGATCTCTCGCGAAGGTCCCTTGACCTTGCTTCTTTTTACAGCAAAACCAGCATCCAGAAGAATTTGGATGATCTTTTTACCTTTCTCAAAAACTTCTTCTGATGTGTCACCCCACACAATGATGTCATCAATGTACTGCAGGTGTTCTGGAGCTCCACCCTTCTCCAGTGCAGCATGGATCAGTCCATGGCAAATGGTTGAGCTGTGTTTCCACCCCTGGGGCAGTCGATTCCAGGTGTACTGGACTCCCCTCCAGGTGAAAGCAAACTGTGGCCTGCACTCTGGTGCTATGGGAATAGAGAAGAATGCATGAGCAATGTCAATAGTGGCATACCACCTAGCTGCTTTTGACTCCAACTCATACTGAAGCTCTAGCATGTCCGGTACAGCAGCACTAAGTGGTGGTGTCACCTCATTCAGGCCACGATAGTCCACTGTCAGCCTCCACTCGCCATCAGGCTTTCGCACCGGCCAGATAGGACTATTGAAGGGTGAATGAGTCCTGCTAATCACACCTTGGCTTTCCAATTGCCGAATCAGCTTATGAATGGGGATCACAGAGTCTCTGTTGGTGCGATACTGTCATCTATGCACTGTTGAAGTGGCAATTGGCACCTGTTGGTCTTCAACCTTCAGCAACCCTACTACAGAAGGGTCATCTGAAAGGCCAGACAAAGTACGCAGCTGTTCAGTGTCCTCAGTCTCTACAGCTGCTATACCAAAGGCCCACCGGTACCCTTTCGGGTCACGGAAGTATCCTTTCCTGAGATAGTCTATGCCAAGGATGCACGGAGCACCTGGGCCAGTCACTATAGGGTGCGTTTGCCACTCCTTACCAGTGAGGCTCACACCGGCCTCCACAACAGTCAGTTGTTGAGAACCTCCTGTCACTCCAGAGATAGTGACAGGGTTTGTCCCTTTATGATTCGATGGCATTAGAGTGCACTGTGCACCAGTGTCCACCAAAGCTTTATATCTTTGTGGTTCTAATGTGCCAGGCCACCGAATCCACACAGTCCAATAAACTCGGTTGTCCCTCTCCTCCTCCTGGCTGGAGGCAGGGCATCCCTAGGGTTGAGCACTAGAGCTCGATGAACCATCCTGGTTGTTGACTGGTGCAACCTTCTTCTTGGAAGAACCATCTCCTGGCTTTGTTCTGTTTAGAAGCTCTTGCACACGTAACTGGAGCATATCAGTGGGTTTCTTGTCCCAGACTCTCATGTCCTCTCTAAAATGATTTTTCAAGAGAGACCACAGGTGGCGTCGCAGTGAGTCCTGTCTTCCTTGCTGCTGTCTCGTAGCAGGACGTCTCTTCTTAATGGCTGCAACACGTGACCAGTTGTCTCTAGGAAGAGTCTGGAGTTTACTTCCATTTGGCATCTTATACTTCCTGTCAACCATTTTCTTAACTGCTGAGGTTTGGAAGTAAAGGGAATCAGAGAGGATGTCTCCATACTGTCGTGCTTTAACAGTTACCTCACGTACAGTTGGTCTTTCGTAACCTTCAAAACATCCCATGAAGGAGAATATATGGGCATGCGCTGCTGGTACAGCCTGAACAAACTTCCGGAACATTTGTGTGTCACACTCAACGTCATCAGGATCTGTGATTCCATCGTTATTATAGATCACTTCTCGCACAGCAATCTCTCTCAAGTAGGTGATGGCTTTCTCGAGAGTGGGTGTTCTGCTTCGGCGCCATCCGATGTCACCCTTGTGGGGATATCTCTCTCTCACAGCTGAAAGAAGGCGGTCCCACAGGGTAGTAGTTCCTGTCTTACTACTAAGTGCTCTATCAATACCAGCATCTCTGGCCAGGGATCCCAACTGCTTGGCTTCTCTCTCATCCACATTGTAGGTCTCAGCACCACTATCAAAGCATCGGAGCAGCCAAGGAAGGATTCCCTCACCATCAATGCGGGTGAAGTCCTTTCTCATGAGGCGCAGCTCTTTCATAGAGAAAGGGTGGGCTAGGTCATCGTCGTCATCTGATTGAGGAGGACCTGCTGTTCTTTTATTTGCTTGAGAGTGGCTTGGTTTTTTATCTGTCTGAGAGTGGTCTGGTTTTTTATCTGTCTGAGAGGTACCTGCTCCATCATCTGATTTAGAATCCTTCCCTTCCTCACCGTCAGCCTCTGTCTGAGAGGTACCTGCTCCATCAACTGTATTAGGATCCTCTTCTTCCTCACCCTCACTTTCTGCTGCTTTTGTCTTTGCCTTGCTCCTAGTCACAGGGCTAACTAGCTTGGTTCGCGATGGATCAGGCTTTTTCTTTGTAGAAGCAGTTGTTTTTGTAGCAGCAGGAGTGGTGGTATTGGCAGCAGTGGTGTTGGCAGCAGCAGTGGCAGCAACATTGCCTGTGGGGGAGTGGCAGTGAGCAGAACAACATCTGGCCCTACGCATCCACAATATATTATAAACATTCAGCAAAAACATCCCCACTGCAACCATGCTATTCACATCAAGAGCTGGGAGATTCAGCTTGAGAGAATATGGAGAGGTAAAATTGAACCAGCTATTGCTGTTACCAACATGGACCGTTCTATTCACTTTAGGAGTTGTACCAGTAGGACTAGCAGTGTAACCGTACACATACAGTGACCCCATAGAGAACAGTATCATCATCCCTAGGATCACTAGGCTGGTAATGATACGGTTGATTATGGCTACAGTTCTGTCAATAAACCACAAAAGAATCACAAGAGCAGCTACAAAGAGCAGAATGCCCTCAGCTACATACCACATGTACAATTGCAGGTTTGGAAAAAGATCCAATAGATTCATTGCAGCAAGTGTCTGTTCAGTTTTCAATCCGTCAGGACACTCAGCAGAATTATTGCTCATTGCTATCTGAGGGATTCCTCCCCTCAGAGATTGAATTTTGGACACTCCCAATTGATGAAAATGTGTAATCTGGGCTTAAAATCAAGCCCCACGTTGGGCGCCAATTAAATTGTTGTCACCGTTTGACTCAGGTCCGACAACAATGCTCTCGATCCCCTCCCCCCCCCACCCAGTCAGGGAAGGAGAGAGAGAAAAGGAGAGAGACTTGGCTGGATTGAAAACTAAACTACACAGCTTTAATTAAAACACTAATGAATCACACAAGAAAATATATACAATTATATACAGATATATTCAGATATGGGCAAAAGCCTCTCGCCTCCCCTCACCCCCAGCAACTCCCACAGCACTCCCCTGAACTGGGAAGAGTCCCGAGAAATCCCGGAGCCGCTGCTGGAGAAAGCAGAGAGTTATGAGGGTCAGGAGAGCTCGAGCCTAAGGGTCGGCGGTGATGGATGAGCAGAGTCCTCCCCGGACGCCGGCCATGGACGGAAGAGAGCGGCGAGAAGAAGGAGGAAGCTGTCTTCTAAGATCTCTGTCCTTCCTTTGAGCTTACGTAGATATATGGAATGGAATATCTTTGGCCAATTTTGCTGTCTGTCTAACTCAGCCTCCCACGGGGGGGGGGTCAGAGATCTCCCCATAGTGTCTGAGCCAGCGGAGTGAAGGTGTAACCTTGAAGCCTCAGTAGTTAGAAAAACATTCCACTGTCTTATCAGCCTAGCAGAACACACAGTTGCTAGTTAAAAGAAAGCTTACTGAAGGAAAAAAAAATCAGTGAAAAGAAAAATTGGCTTAATCCTGGCTAAAACCAGGACACTTACCTAGTGTCAGCCTTAGTTAGAACACACTGTGACTAGTTAAAAGAAAGCTCACTGAAGGAAAAAAAAAATCAGTAATAGGAAAATTGTCTTCATCCTGGCTCAAACCCAGACACCTAGAAAGTTTTGACCAGATGATCCTTGAGGTCCCTTCCAACCCAAAATTCTGTGTTTCTATTATTCTAATTACCATGGAAATAATGCAACAGACCATTAGTTCTTCACCACAACATATATATTACTTTCCAGTATACTCCAATATATGCAGACGTATATTTTATTTGCCTATTTATTTCACTGCGGAATATGTCCAATCATGAGTACATTGCCCAATAAACCCTGTTGCTCACCTAAAGTCCCAAACAAGAAACCTGTTCCCATCTTTTAAAGCCTGATGATCATGGACTGGGCTACAGTGGTCACTGTTTTTAGGATAAGACCTTATCTCTTGGGACTACTGATAGAGACTTTAGTCTTATTTTGTTGGGGTTTATTTTCCTTTTGTTTGCTTCTTTTGGAATTTTCAAGGGGATTAGCCAGTCTGTCAAATGCCCATATTTAATATCTTTTGCTTTCACAATGTCCTGGTTTGAGCCAAGATTAAGTCAATTTTCTTTTAATTATTTTTTTTCTTCAGTGAACTCTCTTTTTAAATGGCACACAGGTTTTCCAGCTAGTGGACTGATAACACTTGAATGTTTATGTTACTGCCGAGAGACCAAAGACACTTCACTCTGCTTGTTGAATCTACTGCTTTGGATACTAAAGGAGCAGAAGAAGCATATTTACAACCCTGCCATAGGGAGGAGGAGACTAGACAGATGGCAAAACTGACCAGAGAGCAGTCACTGAGGCGGAGGAATCGCAGTTGATCATGTCGCGGAACTCTTTGCCAAGGCAATGAAACCACGGCAACCACAACAAGTGCAGAGAGAGAGGGAGCCTGCCTCCTTGTCCCAAGCAGGAAGTGGTGACTCCTCACAAATAGAGGATGGCTCTGCCTCACCGTGGGCAGACAACAGGCTGATGGCAACCCAGCCCCCGGTCACGTACAAGTACAGCCCTTAGGGAGCATGAGCAACCCAGGAGCATGGCGAACAGGATGGGCAAACAGGGCATGGCACGTCAAAATGGCATGATGCAGCAGTTTACATGAGCAGGACGTACAGGAAAGGTGCAGCCCCCTCTTGGCTCCAGAGGTATCTTAACTAGTGGTCATTGCCTTCCCAGAAGAGTGTTAGCTATGGTTTCCACTCGGGCAAAAGCCGTTGCCAGGAGGACAATGGCAACCCAGATGGAGGTCCCATGCAGACATACTGCTGTCCATGTATCTGGCTGCAGGGAGTGCCTGAGCCTGTCACTCATACCGGAGGACGGCAGAGAGACTAGCTGTGTGAGGTGTGAGCAGATAAATGATCTACTCAACATGGATGCAGACCTGAAGCAGGAAGTGGAAAGGTTAAGGAGTACTAGGGAGTGTGAGAGGGAGATAGACTGTTGGTGTCATGACTTAGCCTCCCTGAATCAGGCCCAACAGTCAGGCGGGGTGTGGGTAGCCCCCTAGTACCGGCTTGCGACACGGGGCTCATGATGCAGAGCTCTCCCTGTCCTCTGCCCGGCTGAGCACGATGGCCTACAGGATAAGGAGCAATGGTGAAAAGTTCCTGCACGGCGCAAGAGGCGTGATAGGTGTGTCCCTCAAGTAACTGTTTCACCTCCCCAGGTGACCTTGCAAAAGAGATATGATGATTTGCAAGGGGAACGAAATAGTGAAGAGGATGATGGTTCACCAAACTTAGAAGTGCCACTGAGGCAGAGTCAGACCATGCCTTGCATCAGAACCACCTCAGTTAATAAGGTGTCAGACCATGCCTTGCACATGGAAGAAAAGAAGGTTATCATAAGTAGTCAGCATGGATTCATCAAGGGGAAATCATGTCTGACTAATCTGATAGCCTTCTATGATGGTATGACAGAATGGATTGTCACCGTTTGGCTTAGGTCCAACAACAATGCTCTCGATCCCCTCCCTCTCCCACGCATAGGTGAATTATAGGTGAATCAGGAATTTAATTTGCTGATCAAATGTGAATGTATGTGGCTGGGTGTTAAGCTGCAATGTTTGTTAAATGTTTGTAGTTATGTTCTGTTATGTAATGGTTAATGTTGGAAGTTATACATTGTTATTTAATGATAAATGCTGACGGCCATATCAGGTAGATAGAACTATAAGTTATATAACATCTTGATTGACTGTGCAAGTCCCGGAGAACAACAACAACAGCGCAGAGAACGGAATTTTCCGAGAGAGAGACAGACCCCCCCACCTCCGCAACGGCGGGAAAAGGGATGGAATTTTCCAAGAGAGGGGTGGACCCCCCGAACGGCGGGAAAAAGAACTGTATAAAAGGGACCCCCGCGCAGAGCCGGGGCAGAGCCCGTTGGCAGAGCACAGACTCCCCGGCCGCTCAGCGCTGTTTGCTCACCTACCTCAAATAAATTGATTAATTTCTAAATTCTTTTCCTGGCTGGTTATTGCCGATTACACCTGGAACGCCAGCCTCGCTGCCCGGAGAAGCCAAAGGGAGGGGGCTGCCTGTGCCCACTCTGTGGGGATCGTGCCCGCTCCCCGGGGACCCTGCCTGCCCAGCCTAAACCAAACCGGACCAAAGTAGGAGATTGCCCAGCCTGCATTCGCCACCTGCTTCGGGACTAGGGCCGTGCTTGCTGCAGCTGCTGCTGCTGGGAGGGGTCGCCCCGGTTACCGGGAAGCCGGCTCCCCCACGGATCTCCTGCCGAGCTTGCCAGCCCCATCCCGGGAACCACTCGCTACGGAAGGAGGGTAAATACACACACACACTAACTTTCCTGCCGGGCTCAACTCCTACCCTTTCACTCCATTGATTCTACACTCATTCTCGGAGTGTGCATTTAATAAGACCATAGTACCTTTGAATCCCTTTTCCAATATACACCTAGACAACCTCTCCTGAACCTTGATCCCTTAATTTGTGTTGACCCTTAATAAACCGATTAATTTGTAAACTAAACATTGGTCTCAGTAGCAATTTGTGAGCGTGGTGGGAGGGTATTCTAATCTGCCCTCTAAGATACGGTCCCGCAGTGGCCGTTCCTCTGTGAGAGGCGAACGCCACATGTGACCCTCAGTCTCATTCGTAAACCTCTCCACATTGGAGGGGGAAGTTGCGGAAACATCCTGACAGCCGGTAGCCCCCCAATACCGGCCCGGAACAATAGGTATTGGGTGCGACCGGACTATTAATGCCAAACTGGGAATCACTCAGAATCTAAGCCCAGCCACCCCCAGCCCCTCTGATATCTGAGGACACGCCGGAATGCAAGGGGGTTTATTTTTTGCCAGATTGCCTTTCCCCTCAACGCAACAGGGACCCCTACTAACAACAAGCCCCTTACTCTTTGAGCAGACGTAGTGAAATTTTTGAGCATTGTCACTTTAAATGGAAGTCAGGAATTAGTTGACCAATCGTGTGTGCGAGTGATAGAGTTAAAGTTCTTTCTCACGTTTTTAGGTATAAAAGTAGCACTTGTGTTTCAGGAAACTGAGCTTGCTTTGTGGAATACCACCCTGCTCCCTTTTCTGCGCAGAACTGGATATTAAAGCAAATATCTCGACTCTGTGGATTGGCTTCTTGCACACTGGATGATGGACCCCGCTTTTGGGACAACAATTCTATCCCCAGTCCAGTGATCTGGAGACAGAAGCTGGACTCCTTACAACTTTTTGTACACGGTTAGCACTGCTGCACATCTTGCCTCAGTAGCGCAGTGTTTCTTCAAGAAATCAAAAAATCCTCAAAAAAGGTGTTTGGTTTGGGTTCTACTTGGGACAACTGGAGTCCCAGGCAGCTAAGACCATCTGCAGTCTTGAAAGCTAATGAAATCTGCTGCAGTCACCAGATTAGATCTTAAAATATTACCCTTGTGAGGACTGCATGTGCATTGGGTTATACTGGGTTCTACCTAAGCTTAAAAACAAAAATCAAGAAGAAATATAAAAAAGCATCAGAGACATTAGTTCATCCCCAACACTGAATTCAACCTTTGTAAATAGGCAAACTTTCGGGAGGCTTCAGGGGAAAGGACATTCAGGTGAGGCCGAAGAAGACCACAGGGGAAGATGCTTATTTCATTTCTGGAACATGGACCATGTGCGTCTGTCACTGTTTGACTCAGAACTGACAACAATGCTCTCGATCCAACCAAGGAAGAATTCCCTCACCGTCAGTGCGGGTGAAGTCCTTTCTCATGAGGCGCAGTTCTTTCATAGAGAAAGGCTGGACAAGGTCAGCGTAGTCATCTGATTGAGGATGGCCTGCTCTTCTATCTGCTTGAGAGTGGTCTGATTTTTTATCTGTTTGTGAGGTACCTGCTCCATCAACTGATTTACAATCCTCTGCTTCCTCAGTTTCAGCATCCGTTGTCTTAAGAAGCTCTGGATGTCTCAGGGAGGAACGTTTTGCCTTTGCTTTGCTCCTGGTCACAGGATGAACAAGCCTGATTCGAAAGGGAGTGGACTTTATCTTTGTAGCAGCAGTTGTTTTTGTAGCAGCACTTGTAGAGGCAGCTGGTTTTGCAGCAGTACGAGTGGTGGTATTGGCAGCAGTGGTGGTGGCAGCATCATGGGTGGCTGCAGCAGTGGCAGCAGCATTGCTTGTGGGGTGTGGTAGTGCGTGGAGCAGCACCTCACCATATGTATCCACAGTACATTATAAACATTGAGCAAAAGCATTCCTACTGCAGCAATGCTATTCAAATCAAGAGCTGGGAGATTCAGCTCAAAAGAAAATGGAGAGGTAAAATTGTACCAGCTACTGCTATTATCAACACGAACCGTTCCGTTCACTTTAGGAGTTGTACCACTAAGATTTGTACTGTAACTGTACACATACAGTGCCCCCATAAAGAACAGTATCATAATCCCTAGGATCACTAGGCTGGTAATTATACAGTTGATTATGGCTACAGTTCTGCCAATGAACCATAAAACAATCACAAGAGCAGCTACAAAGAGCAGAATGCTCTCGGCTGCACACCACGTGTACCATTGCAGGTTTGGAAAAAGATCCAGTAGATTCATTGCAGCAAGTGTCTGTTCAGTTTTCAATCCATCAGGAAATTCAGCAGAGCTATTGCCCATTGCTATCTGAGGGATTCCTCCCATCAGAGATGGAATTTTGAACACTCCCAGTTAATGAAGATGTGTAATCTGGGCTTAAAGTCAAGCCCCACGTTGGGCACCAATAAATTGTCACCATTTGACTCAGGTCCGACAACAATGCTCTCGATCTCCTCCCCCTCCCACCCAGGTAGGGAAGGAGAGAGAGAAAAAGAGAGAGACTTGGCTGGATTGGAAACTCAACTACACAGCTTTAATGAAAAACTAATGATATAAGAAAATATATATACAATTATATACAAATATGTTCAGGTATGAGCAAGTGTCTCTCGCCTACCCCCACCCCCAGCAACTCCCACCACACTCCCCTGAGCTGGAACAGTCCCAAGAAATCCCGGAGCTGCTGCTGGAGAAAGCACAGAGTGATGAGGGTCAGGAGAGCTCGAGCCTAAGGGTCGGTGGTGCTGGATGGACGGAGTCCTCCCCGGACGCCGGCCATGGACGAGAGAGAAGGGAAGAAGGAGCAGGAAGGAAGTTGTCTTCTGTGATCTCTGACCTTCCTCTGAGCTTACGTAGATCTATGGAATGGAATATCTCTGGCCAGTTTTGCTGTCTGTCTAACTCAGCCTCCTACAGGGGGGTCATAGATCTCCCTGTCTGTCTGAGCGAGCAGAGTGAAGGTGCAACCTTGAAGACCCAGCAGTTAGAAAAACATTCCAGTTTCTTATCAGTTTTAGTTAGTACACACTGTTGCTAGTTAAAAGAAAGCTCACTGAAGGAAAAAAAATCAGTAAAAGGAAAATTGGCTTCATCCTGGCTCAAACCAGGACAAGCACTCATGGTGGAGAATCCCCAGTGCTGCCCAGCGCTGCAATAAAGAATGCCTGCTCAATAACAGCTTTTTTGTTGTTATTGGGTCTTGATCTTGGAATCCTTACCCAGCCGCACCCAGCCTCCCACTTCAGTGAGGAGTGTTAGAAAGCAAGGGGGTTTGGAAGCTCCGAATTTTTGTTTCACCTTTCTTCCTCCTTGATTGCTCAAAAAACCCCACCCCAACCCATTTCCAATGACTATATGAGTGTTCTTTAGTATCAGTGGGATGAATGTGAAAGGGCCATGGAGAAGTATGGGAAGGATAACAGAAAGGAAAAAACACTGCATTCTCCTTATAGAGTATTTCAAAGCAAATGCTGGATGCGTACCTTTCTTTGACCTTTTCCTTAGATCAGTGGTATAGGCAGCTGCTGTGCTTGTTTTACACATTCCAGCGCAGGGACTGACTCGTAAGCAACGTAGGTGTGTGCATGAGTGTGCACACACGTGTGTTATTCAACCTGTCAGCCAAAGATCTTCAGTGTTGATTTTAGCTCTTTCTGTTTTTTCATGGCGTCCAAGGGGAGGCGTGGTTGTTTGTGGGATTTTTTAATGTTCATTGGGTGAAAGGAAACCAAAGAGCTTTTACTAAATTAATACTCTGGATGCAAGCTGTGAATCTCCAGCCATTTATGTTTAAAAGCTTTTATTAAGTCTGAGAAAAGAGGAAGAAAATAAAAAATTTGCTGGTCTCTAGCTGCAGAGAAATGAAAGATTTTCAACCTGTGGCCCCTGCCAGGACAGTCTAGATGCCTACAAAGGGAAAAATTGAAGAAGAGATAAAAAAGACTGGAGTTGCTGTCACGGTTTGACTCAGGATTGGCAATTAAACCAGTGACAACAATGCTCTCGATCCCCTCCCTCTCCCACCCAGGTAGGAAAAGGAGAGAGAATAAGGAGAGAGAGACTTTCCCAATAGAAAAATAAACTAAACAGCTTTAATTAAATACTAATGATAAGAAAATGTGTACAAGTATATACAAGCATGTGCAGAAATGTGCACCATGGAGTGTATATTTACTGTCATAAACCCTGAAATCTCTCAATATTTGGATGCTCACTGTACTGGGTATAGGGTACTGAATATAGGGTAGGGCCAGTGTGGATTTTAGAGCTGTTGAAATGGGAGATGGAGTATGTGGACTCAATATGCTGCATACTGTGTGAAGTTCTCAGCTCTGAAAACCTGAACAATCCTGTCTGACAAGAGTTAATGTGCTTAGAAAGAGGATGCTAAAATATTCTTTCCCACTCCAGTTTGCAATTGAGAACTTGTTAGTCTGCAATATCTTTTATTTATAGTGCCATTTGACTCAAAGGATCTGAAAGTGCCTGTATCTGGGAGTAATTTCAATTATACCTCTGTGTGAGGATGTTTCTCTGTAGGGGCCTCTGACTCATATTTCAGGGTCTGCTTTGCCATGGACACACTAGAGGGACCCAGTCTGCCGTACCAAATGCCAGCACTAGATGCTAAAGGCTGGAAGAAAAGGCAGAAACCCACCCTAAGCCTGAGGAATAGCAAGGAGAGAAAACAGATGTGTAAAATGGCTGGGAGAGAGGATTCGGATGAACATCGGCTGACTTTGGAAGCAGATATTGTGAGGAACCATTGCCGACACTGGATGATATCCTTATGCAAAAGGCCTCAACAGGGAAGACAAAGTTCTCCTGGAGAGATTCTGATTGGACATTTTTCACTATGAGGACAGTCAAACATTGGAATAGTCTCCCAAGGGAAGTGGTAGATTCCCCCACACTGGACAGTTTAAAGTCTCAGCTTGACAGGGTGAATGGAACGGTCCATGTTGGTAACAGCAATAGCTGGTTCAATTTTACCTCTCCATATTCTCTCAAGCTGAATCTCCCAGCTCTTGATGTGAATAGCATGGTTGCAGTGGGGATGTTTTTGCTGAATGTTTATAATATATTGTGGATGCGTAGGGCAAGATGCTGTTCTGCTCACTGCCATTCCCCCACAGGCAATGTTGCTGCCACTGCTGCTGCCAACACCACTGCTGCCACTGCTGCTACAAAAACAACTGCTTCTACAAAGATAAAGTCCAATCCCTTGCATATCAAGCTAGTTGACCCTGTGACTAGGAGCAAGGCAAAGACAAAAACAGAGGCTGACAGTGAGGAAGGGAAGGATTCTAAATCAGAAGGTGAGGGGGACGAAGAGGAAGAGGATTCTAATACAGTTGATGGAGCGGGTGCCTCTCAGACAGATAAAAAACCAGGCCACTCTCAAACGGATAAAAGAACAGCAGGTCCTCCTCAATCAGATGACGACGGTGACCTCGCCCAGCCTTTCTCTATGAAAGAACTGCGCCTCATGAGAAAGGACTTCACCCGCATGGATGGTGAGGGAATCCTTCCTTGGCTGCTCCGATGCTTTGATAGTGGTGCTGAGACCTACAATGTGGATGAGAGAGAAGCCAAGCAGTTGGGATCCCTGGCCAGAGATGCTGGTATTGACAGAGCACTTAGTAATAAGACAGGAACTACTACCCTGTGGGACTGACTTCTTTCAGCTGTGAGAGAGAGATACCCCCACAAGGGTGACATCGGATGGCGCAGAAGCAGAACGCCCACTCTCGAGAAAGCCATCACCTACTTGAGAGAGATTGCTGTGCGAGAAGTGATCTATAATAAAGATGGAATCACAGATCCTGACGATGTTGAGTGTGACACACAAATGTTCCGGAAGTTTGTTCAGGCTGTACCAGCAGCACATGCCCATATATTCTCCTTCATGGGATGTTTTGAAGGTTATGAAAGACCAACTGTACGTGAGGTAACTTTTAAAGCACGACAGTATGGAGACATCCTCTCTGATTCCCTTTACTTCCACACCTCAGCCATTGAAAAAATGACTGACAGGAAGAATAAGATGCCGAATGGATGGGGAAGTAAACTCCAGATTCTTCCTAGAGACAACTGGTCACGTGTTGCAACCATTAAGAAGAGACGTCCTGCTACGAGACAGCAGCGAGAGGGACGGGACCCACTGAGACGCCACCTGTGGTCTCTCTTGAAAAATTATTTTAAAGAGGACATGAGAGTCTGGGACAAGAAACCCACTGATGTTCTCCAGTTACGTGTGCAAGAGCTACTAAACAGAACAAAGCCAGGAGATGGTTCTTCCAAGAAGAAGGTTGCACCACTCAACAACCAGGATGGTTCATCGAGCTCTAGTGCTCAACTCTAGAGATGCCCTGCCTCCAGCCAGGAGGAGGAGAGGGACAACCGAGTTTATTGGACTGTGTGGATTTGGTGGCCTGGCACATTAGAACCACAAAGATATAAAGCTTTGGTGGACACTGGTGCACAGTGCACTCTAATGCCATTGAATCATAAAGGGACAAACTCTGTCACTATCTCTGGAGCGACAGGAGGTTCTCAACAACTGACTGTTGTGGAGGCCGGTGTGAGCCTCACTGGTAAGGAGTGGCAAATGCACCCTATAGTGACTGGCCCAGGTGCTCCGTGCATCCTTGGCATAGACTATCTCAGGAAAGGATACTTCCGTGACCCGAAAGGGTACCGGTGGGCCTTTGGTATAGCAGCTGTAGAGACTGAGGACACTGAACAGCTGCGTACTTTGTCTGGCCTTTCAGATGACCCTTCTGTAGTAGGGTTGCTGAAGGTTGACGACCAACAGGTGCCAATTGCCACTTCAACAGTGCATAGACGACAGTATCGCACCAACAGAGACTCTGTGATCCCCATTCATAAGCTGATTCGGCAATTGGAAAGCCAAGGTGTGATCAGCAGGACTCATTCACCCTTCAACAGTCCTATCTGGCCAGTGCGAAAGCCTGATGGCGAGTGGAGGCTGACAGTGGACTATCGTGGCCTGAATGAGGTGACACCACCACTTAGTGCTGCTGTACCGGACATGCCAGAGCTTCAGTATGAGTTGGAGTCAAAAGCAGCTAGGTGGTATGCCACTATGGACATTGCTCATGCATTCTTCTCTATTCCCATAGCACCAGAGTGCAGGCCACAGTTTGCTTTCACCTGGAGGGGAGTCCAATACACCTGGAATCGACTGCCCCAGGGGTGGAAACACAGCTCAACCATTTGCCATGGACTGATCCATGCCGCACTGGAGAAGGGTGGAGCTCCGGAACACCTACAGTACATTGATGACATCATTGTGTGGGGTGACACATCAGAAGAAGTTTTTGAGAAAGGTAAAAAGATCATCCAAATTCTTCTGGATGCTGGTTTTGCTGTAAAAAGAAGCAAGGTCAAGGGACCTTCACGAGAGATCCAGTTCCTGGGAATCAAGTGGCAAGATGGTCGTCGCCAGATCCCAATGGATGTGATTAACAAAGTAACAGCTATGGCCCCACCATCAGCTAAAAAGGACACTCAAACCTTTTTAGGGACTGTTGGTTTCTGGAGAATGCATATTCCATGTTACAGTGAAATTGTGAAACCTCTCTATGAGGTGACCAGAAAGAAGAATGATTTCAAATGGGGTCCTGACCAACAGAAAGCTTTTGAGCAGATTAAAAAGGAGATTGTGCAGGCAATGGCCCTTGGACCAGTTTGAACGGGGCCAGACATCAAGAACGTGCTCTACACTGCAGCCGGACACAATGGTCCCAACTGGAGCCTCTGGCAGAAAGCACCAGGGGAGACTCGAGGTCGACCCCTGGGATTCTGGAGCCGGAGCTACAGAGGTTCCGAGGCCAACTATACAACAACTGAGAAGGAGATACTTGCAGCATATGAAGGAGTAAGAGCCGCTTCAGAAGTGATCGGCACTGAAGCACAGCTCTTTCTGGCGCCCAGGCTACCGGTGCTGAGATTCATGTTCCAGAATAACCTTTCTCCTGTCCATCATGCCACCGATGTGACTTGGAGTAAATGGACTGCTTTGATCACCCAAAGAGCCCGAATAGGGAAACCTAATCGTCCAGGTATTGTGGAAGCAATTACAAACTGGCCAGAAGGCACCCACTTTGGAATGCCACCACAAGAAGTGGTGAGACAAGCTCAAGAAGCTCCACCATATGATCATCTACCAGAGACTGAGAAACAATTTGCTCTTTTCACCGATGGCTCCTGTCGTCTTGTAGGGAACCGCCGGCAGTGGAAAGCTGCCGTGTGGAGTCCTACAAGACTGGTTGCACAAGCAGCTGAAGGAGAAGGTGAATCAAGTCAGTTTGCAGAGGTCAAAGCCATCCAGCTGGCTTTGGACATTGATGAGCGAGAGGGGTGGCCGAGACTCTATCTCTACACCGACTCGTGGATGGCAGCAAATGCCTTGTGGGGTGGGCTAAAACAGTGGCAGCAGAATAACTGGCAGCGAAAGGGTAAACCTATTTGGGTTGCTGACCTGTGGAAAGACATTGCAGCTCGGATAGAGAAACTGGAGGTAAAAGTGCGTCATGTGGATGCACACGTGCCTCTGAGTTGAGCCACTGAGGAACATCGACACAACCAACGGGCAGATGAGGCTGCTCAAGTGTTCCAAGTAGACTTAGACTGGGAACACAAGGGTGAGCTTTTTCTGGCTCGATGGGCCCATGATGCTTCAGGTCATCAGGGCAGAGATGCAACATACAAATGGGCTCGTGACCGAGGGGTGGACTTAACCATGGACACTATTGCACATGTGATCCATGACTGTGAGACATGTGCTGCAATTAAGCAGGCAAAACAGTTGAAACCTTTCTGGTATGAGGGGAGGTGGTCAAAGTACAGATTTGGAGAGGCCTGGCAAATTTACTACATCACACTGCCTCAGAGCCGCCAGGGTAAGCGCTATGTGCTTACAATGGTGGAAACAAGTACAGGATGGTTGGAGACATATCCTGTGCCTCATGCCACAGCCAGGAATACTATTCTGGGTCTTGAGAAGAAAATTTTGTGGAGACATGGTACTCCAGAGAGAATTGAGTCAGACAATGGGACTCATTTCAAAAACAGTCTTGTCAGTGACTGGGCTAAAGAGCATGGTATTGAGTGGATCTACCATATCCCATACTATGCACAGGCCTCAGGGAAAGTTGAAAGGTACAATGGTCTGTTGAAGGCTACCCTAAAGGCAATGGGTGGTGGAACTTTCAAAAACTGGGATAAAAATTTGGCAAAGGCCACCTGGTTAGTTAATACCAGGGGATCCATCAATCGGGCTGGGGCTGCCCAGTCAGACCTTTTGCATACTGCAGATGGGGATAAAGTCCCTGTGGTATGTGAAAGAAACCTGCTGGGTAAAAGTGTTTGGGTCTATCCTGCTTCAGGCAAAGGTAAACCTGTCAGGGGTATTGCTTTTGCTCAGGGACCTGGACATACTTGGTGTGTGATGATGGAGGATGGTGAAGTACAATATGTACCTCAAGGTAATCTGACTTTGGGAGAGAATCCTTAATTTGACACCGGGTAAAGTATAGAGCCTGTATGTAATATATGGTATGGAATAAGGGGTGGAATGTCCTGGTTTGAGCCAGGATTAAGACAATTTTTCTTTTCACTGATTTTTTTTTCCTTCAGTAAGCTTTCTTTTAACTAGCAACTGTGTGTTCTGCTAGGCTGATAAGACAGTGGAATGTTTTTCTAACTACTAAGGTTTCAAGGTTACACCTTCACTCCGCCGGCTCAGACACTATGGGGAGATCTCTGACCCCCCCCCCCGTGGGAGGCTGGGTTAGACAGACAGCAAAATTGGCCAAAGATATTCCATTCCATATATCTACATAAGCTCAAAGGAAGGACAGAGATCTTAGAAGACAGCTTCCTTCTTCTTCTCGCCTTCTCTTCCGTCCATGGCCGGCGTCCGGGGAGGACTCTGCTCATCCATCACCGTCGACCCTTAGGCTCGAGCTCTCCTGACCCTCATAACTCTCTGCTTTCTCCAGCAGCAGCTCTGGGATTCCTCAGGACTCTTTCCAGTTCAGGGGAGTGCTGTGGGAGTTGCTGGGGGTGGGGGGAGGCAAGAGGTTTTTGCCCATATCTGAATATATCTGTATATAATTGTATATATTTTCTGGTATGATTCATTAGTGTTTTAATTAAAGCTGTGAAGTTTAGTTTTCAATCCAGCCAAGTCTCTCTCTTTTTCTCTCTCTCCTTCCCTACCTGGGTGGGGGGGGGAGGGGATCGAGAGCATTGTTGTCGGACCTGAGTCAAACGGTGACACCCATCTCATATAAACTATAGTATTACCTAGAAAGATTGGACCAGATGATCCTTGAGGTCCCTTCCAACCTGGCATTCTATGATTCTATGAAATGTGAACCCCATCTACAAGAAGGGCTGAAAGAAGGATCCCAGGGATTACAAGGCCTGTCAGTCTGACCTTGGTGCCAATTAAGGTTATGGAGAAGTTAATCTTGAGTACCATTATGCTGCATGTGTAGGACAGCCAGGTGATCAGGTCCAGTCAGCATGGGTTCACGAAAGGCAGGTCCTGCTTGACAAACCTGATCTCCTTCTATGACAAGGTGACCTATTTAGTGGATGAGGGAAGGACTGTGGATGTCATTTACTTGGACTTTAGTAAGGCCTTTGACACCGTTTTCCAAAGCATTCTCCTGGAGAAACTGGCCATATATGGCTTAGACCAGTGTGTACTTTGCTGGGTAAAAAAACAGCTGGATGGTCTGGCCCAAAGAGTTGTGGTGAATGGAGTTAAATCCAACTGGTCAGCAGTGGTGCTCCCCAGAGCTCAGTGTTTGGGCCAGTTCTCTTTAATATCTTTATCAATGAGCTGGACAAGGGGATTAAGTGCATCCTCAGTCAGTTTGCAGATGACACTAAGATGGGAAAGAATGTTGATCTGTCTGAGGGTAGGAAGGCTCTACAGAGGCTGGATCGATGGGCTGAGGCCAATTGTATGAGGTTCAACAAGGCCAAGTGCTGGGTCCTGCACTTAGGTCACAACAACCTTGTGCAGTGGTACAGGCTTGAGGCAGAGTGGCTCAAAAGCTGCCCAGAGGAAAAGAACCTGGGGGTGTTGGCAGCTGAATATGAGCCAGCATGTGCCCAGGTGGCCAAGAAGGCCAATGGCATCCTGGCTCATATCAGCAATAGTGTGGCCAGCAGGAGAAGGGAAGTGATTGTGACCCTGTACTCAGCACTAGGGAGGCTGCACCTTAAGCACTGTGTTCATTTTTGGGCCACCCGCTGCAAGAAAGACATCAAGGTGCTGGAGCAAGTCCAGAGAAGGACAATGGAGCTGGTGAAGGTTCTAGAGTGCAAGTCATATGAGGAGCAGGCTGAACAAAGTGTTGTTCAGCCTGGAGAACAGGAGGCTGAGGGGAGACCTTCTTGCTCTCTACAACTACCTGAAAGGAAGTTATAGTGAGGTGGGGGTTAGTCTCTTCTCCCAAGTAACAAGTGATAGGACAAGAGGAAATGGGCTCAAGTTACACCAGGGGAGATTTAGATTAGATATTATAAAAAATTTCTTCACTGAAAGGGTAATTAAAGACTGGAAAAGGCTGCCCAGGGAGATGGTTGAATCTCCATCCCTGGAGGTGTTTAAGAGAAGTATAGATGTGCTACTTAGGAACACGGTTTAAGCACTGAACTTGGTAGAGTTAGGTTAACGGTTGGACTTGATGATCTTAAAGGTCTTTTCCAATTGGAACAATTCTGTGAGTCTGTGATACTGGCGTAATGCCAGTAATTAAATTCTCAGCAATAGGGTCATGACTTGGTTCAGCTGGCAATTTTCACTGCTAGGGCAGTGTGTCTAGGACATTTTACAAGTTTCCAAATTTAACTGATAGAATGAAAAAAAAAATTTGTAAAGCATCACCTTACACATAAATTCAGCCAAAAAGTAACTGGCTAGTCCCAAACCTTTAAATAGTTCATTATATTAAAAAACACATACCTATTTATCTGCACATTCATGAAAATGAAAACTAAGTTGCGTTTTCACACAACATTACAGAGGCATTATGGGAAAACACAAAGCAAGACCAAAAAAAAGAAAAAGCTCCCAATGACAATAATGAAGGTAAATTTTTAAAATCTGAGACAGGGCATGAGAAACGGGGGAGAAGTTCGGCAAACAAAACTAAATCCAGTGCATTGTTTTTCCCCTTCACAATGTGAAACAAGCTGTTCCTAAAATAATGCTTCCTTGGTTTTCTGGCAATTAGTGTCCTGAAGGATTAGCTTACAATCATCAGCAAGTGTTTGCCTTTCCCAGTCATTGTTACCATAGAAGTCTGTGTTTATCTACAAGGCCCAGGAGATAATATATAAGCTGAGCTGAGATCCTGCATTCACACACAAATGTTCCACACTGCCATCCACCCTCCTGTACTAGTTTCCTCCCTATCAACCTCCTGTCCCCTGAAATACTAACAGGACCTGCCAGGGGCAAAACAAATTAGCTTTATAGCCTCTGGAGCAAGCATTTGCCCAATAGTTTATGCTGATCCAGCAAAAAGAGTTACTGAGATGGTCAAAACATCAGTAGATATAAAAAATTAGATTTAAAAAAGTAACTGAATGCAAAGAAAAAATTATCATTGTCCTAGAAAACATTAATGAGATTTATTTTTCCCTTCCAAAAACTATCACCTATAGTGATAATTAGTTTTAGGTCCAACACTCAGGGTTTGTTAGATATGGTGATTTGTAAAACCTCTCTGCAATAAAGATTTTTCCCATTTAATTTTTAATCTGTACTACAAGCTATCTGACTCTAGTTCTATTATAAATCAAGAGTGATTCAATGGAGTGCATCAAAATACAAAAGAGTTACATTGGTAAAATTGTTTCATTTTTAAATTCATCTTCTCCTGACGTGTTAGAACCTCAACATGAGAAAATTAAGCTTGTATTTGAGAGAATGGGAAGTTATTCTTTAAAGAAAAGTAATATGAAAACTTGTCTTAATGGTGAACTGATAGTATGGCTCATGACAATGAATTTTTTAATTTTATACTAATTAAAAAAAAACCCCGTCAGTGAAAGACTCATTCCTACAAAGCATTTATAAGTGTGATCAACATTCCTCACAACAGAGCCCACCACAGGATAGACAGATCTGTTCTCAGATCTTCTCAGACAAAACAAGGCTCAGAGACACTGTTATTAATTAGGGTTGATGAACATGCATGTTGAAAATGAAAAACATATTTCCTCCTGAGAATTCATCTCTTTTCCTATCAGTAAATTGTTGGGAGTTCCTAGAGCTTTGTGGAAGCTGTTTGCTTCAGGTCTATATCTGGTCAAAGGTTGTTCACAAGGCACATTAGAGAGCAAAGTTATTTGATATTTGAGATCTACTGCCTCCCTCTACCACATTTAACATTGGATGACCCAATATTTATAAAATGTTTCTGCTCAATTTTTGTTTCAACTTTGTAACAAATGATCTCTGGATTCAAACTTTCGCTACAGAGTCAGAAGGCAATAATAACTGAAAAATTGACAGTGACAAATTCAGATGGTCTGAATAAGTGTAAAATGATAGGAGGTAGGAAGAGACCATCAGCTGGCTATCATTCAGAGCACAGTCCATCTCACTTGCAATTACTGAACCCCATAAGTAGTCACACTGACATCAATTTGACCAATTTTAGACTAAGGGACCTGGACATCAGTTTTCTGTTTGTGAACCAGTTTTTACATGTCTATCACGAGGAACATCAATTAAGAATGTTCTTGTGATGGTGTCACTTTGGAACAAAAGCATGCAACCAATGACCCGTTTCTCTGTAACTATCGCCCATCCAGACAGCTACAGTACGAGACCAAAGGTTGCATGCATTTAGTCATCAAGGAAGTGCAATATTCTTTAAGAAAGGCATTGCCTGAAATTGATTTTTATAAAGAAACATAATTAATGAATAAATCAATCAGATGGGAATAAGTCAGTCTAGGGCATTAACAGCTCCTAGTGCAATAAATCCAATTTTGCTTGTGTGTTTTTCTACAAATAACAAATACAAAAATATTAATGTTGTATCATTGTCAACCATGTCAAAGAGCCAATTCCATATCCAGGACCCCCGATATGCAACAGCACAGTTCAAATCAATCAGATGTTAAAATATAATTTTATTTCCATCAGTTAAGGTATGTATTGACTGACCTGATCTGAGTATTTCAATTGAGCATTTTTTCCTTTCCTGCAACCACAACTCATGAGCAGTTTTGTATCTCTTATGACTTTGCCCTACAAGAGATAAGGCAAGAAAAATATCAGCACAATCTCAACCACCAAAGACCAAGAGGCTTGTATTTATGACCAGAAGTAGGGGAAGAAAGGGCATTAGGGAAGCCTGTGTACTCATTGTGCATTACTGGGACATACTCTTCCATGGAGGGGGAGCTGCCAAGGAGATTTCCCCAAAGCCCAATCATCACAACATTAGGGATGTCACATAGGGGCAAAAAGAAAGCAAGTGTCAAGATTTGACTCAGGATTGGCAATTAAACCAGAGACAACAATGCTCTCGATCCCCTCCCCCTCCCACCCAGGTAGGGAAAGACAGAATGAGGCAGAGAGAATCTCTGGATTGAAAACTAAACTAGACAGCTTTAATCAAACACTAAGGATAAAATAAAATATGTATAAATATACAAAAATGTGTTCAGGAATGTGAAAAAACCTATTGCCTCCCCCCACCCCCAGCAATTCCCACAGCACTCTCCTTAGCTGTGAGCAGTCCCTAAAAGTCCCAGACCATTGCCAGAGAAAACAGCAGAGAAGATAGGAGCTGACAGTAGAGTTATGAGGGTCAGGAATACACTGTCTGTCTAATTCAGCCTCCTACGGGGGGTCATAGATCTCCCAATAGTGCCTGAGCCAGCAGGGCAAAGACATGACCTTGGAGTCCCAGCAGTAACAAAACATTCCAGCATTATCAGTAGAAAGCTTACTGAAGGAAAAAAAAATCAGTAAAAGGAACAGTGGCTTCATCCTGGCTCAAACCAGGACATGACTGTAGAGACTGAGGACACCAAAGAGCTGCGTACTTTGCCTGGCCTTTCAGATGACCCTTCTTTAGTGGGGTTGCTGAAGGTTGAAGACCAACAGGTGCTAATTGCCACTTCAATGGTGCATAGATGACAATATCGCACCAACAGAGACTGTGATCCCATTCATAAGCTGGACTATCATGGCCTGAATGAGGTTACACCACCACTCACTGCTGCTGTGCCGGATGTGCTAGTCAAAAGCAGCCAGGTGGTGTGCCACTATTGACACTGTTCATGCCTTTTTCTATATTCCTCTAGCACAAGAGTTCAGGCCACAGTTTGCTTTCACCTGGAGGGGAGTCCAGTACACCTGGAATCGACTGCCTCAGGGGTGGAAACCCAGTGAGCTTGAATAGGAAGGCTTAATCACCCAGAAACTGTAAAAGCAATTACAAATTGGCCAAAAGGCACACACTTTGGAACGCCACCTGTCAACGTTTGACTCAGTTTGACAACAATGCTCTCGATCCCCTCCCCCTCCCACCCAGGTAGGGAAGGAGAGAGAGGAAAAAAAGAGAGAGACTTGGCTAGATTGAAAACTGAACCGTGCAACTTTATTTAGAATACTAATATGTGATATGAGAGGATATATATATATATATATATATATATATATATGTGATTATACAAAGGTGTGGGTAGAAGCCTCTCACCTCCCCCCACCCCCAGCAACTCCCACAGCACTCCCCTCAGACGAGACAATCCCGAGGACTCCCGAAGCTGCTCCTGGAGAAAGGCAGAGAGTTACGAGGGTCAGGAGGGCTTGAGGTCGACGATGATGGGCAGATGGTGTTTTCCCAGACGCCGGCCATGAACAAAAGAAAGAGAAAGAGAGAGAAGAAGGAAGGCAGACAGAGAGGCGAAGCGAAGCGGCGAGAGAGTGAAGCACTCTCTGATGGTTCCTGTCGTCTTGTAGGGAACCACCATAAGTGGAAAGCTGCAGTGTGGAGTCCTACACTACCGGTTGCACAAGTAGCTGAAGGAGAAGGTGAATCAAGTCAGTTTGCAGAGGTCAAAGCCATCCAGCTGGCTTTGGACATTGATGAGCGAGAGGGGTGGCCGAGACTCTATCTCTACACCAACTCGTGGATGGCAGCAAATGCCTTGTGGGGTTGACTAAAGCAGTGGCAGCAGAATAACTGGCAGCAAAAAGGTAAACCTATTTGGGTTGCTGACCTGTGGAAGGACATTGCAGCTCGAATAGAGAAATTGGTGGTAAAAGTACGTCATGTAGATGCACACGTGCCCCTGAGTTGAGCCCCTGAGGAACATCGACACAACCAACGGGCAGATGAGGCTGCCCAAGTGTTCCAAATAGACTTAGACTGGGAACACAAGGGTGAGCTCTTTCTGGGTCGGTGGGTCCATGGCACTTCAGGTCATCAGGGCAGAGATGCAACATACAAATGGGCTCGTGACCGAGGGGTGGACTTAACCATGGACACTATTGCACAGGTGATCCATGACTGTGAAACGTGTGCTGCAATTAAGCAGGCAAAACAGTTGAGACCTTTGTAGTATGAGAGGCAGTGGTCAAAGGGCATGTATGGAGAGACGTGGCAAATTGACTACATCACACTGCCTCAGAGCCGCCAGGGTAAGTCCTTACAATGGTGGAAACAAGTACAGGATGGTTGGAGGCATATCCTGTGCCTCATGCCACAGCCAGGAATACTGTCCTGGGCCTTGAGAAGTAAAGCTTGTGGTGACATGGTACTCCAGAGAGAATTGAATCAGATAATGGGACCCATTTCAAAAATAGTCTGGTTACTGATTGGGCTAAAGAGCATGGTATTGAGTGGATCTACCATATCCCATACTATGCACAAGCCTCAGGGAAAGTTGAAAGGTACAATGGTTTGTTGAAAGCTACCCTGAAGGCAATGGGGGGTGGAACTTTCAAAAATTGGGATAAAAATTTGGCAAAGGCCACCTGGTTAGTTAATACCAGGGGATCCATCAATCGGGCTGGGGCTGCTCAATCAGGCCTTTTGCATACTGCAGATGGGGATAAAGTCCCTGTGGTATGTGAAAGAAACTTGTTGGGTAAAAGTGTCTGGGTCTATCCTGCTTCAGGCAAAGGTAAACCTGTCTGGGGTATTGCTTTTGCTCAGGGACCTGGACATACTTGGTGTGTAATGATGGAGGATGGTGAGGTACAATATGTACCTCAAGGGAATCTGACTTTGGGAGAGAATCCTTAATTTGACACCGGGTAAAGTACAGAGCCTCTATGTAATATATGGTATGGAATAAGGGGTGGAATGTCCTGGTTTGAGCCAGGATGAAGCCACTTTTTGTTTTACTGTTGCTTTTTTTTCCTTCAGTAAGCTCTCTTTTAACTAGCAGCAAGTGTTCTAGCTAGTGGACTGAGAACACTGGAATGTTTGTGTTTACTGCTGAGACTCCAATGTTGCTTCTTTGCTTTGCTGCCACAGAGGCTACTGAGGTGGGAGAATCATATCTGTATCTAGATGGACAGCAAAATTGGCCAGAGATATTCCATTCCATATATCTTCATAAGTTCAGAGGAAGGTCGGAGATCACGGAAGACAACTTCCTTCCTGTTTCTTCTTCCCTTCGCTTCTGTCCATGGCTGGCATCCAGGGAGGACTCCGTCCATCCATCACTGTTGACCCCTAGGCTTGAGCTCTCCTGACCCTCATAACTCTGCACTCTCTCAGGCAGCAGTCCAGGACTTTTTGGGACTGTTTGCAGCTAAGGAGAGTGCTGTGGGAGTTGCTGAGGGTTGGGAGAGGCAGTAGGGCACATACCTGAACACATTAGTATGTAACTGTATATATTTTCTTTTATCATTAGTTTTTTATTAAAGCTGTGTAGTTTAGTTTTCAATCCAGTAAAGTCTCTCTCTTATTGTCTCTCTTCACCCCTACCTGAGTGGGAGGGGGAGGGGATCAAGAGCATTGTTGTGGATCCCGAGTTAAACCATGACAAGCTACTATACTAAAGGCCCACCGCTACCATTTCGGGTCCTCAAAATATGCTTTTTTGAGATAGTCTATGCCAAGGATGCACAGAGCATCTGGGCCAGTCACTATAGGGTGCATTTGCCACTTTTTACCAGTGAGGCTCACATCAGCCTTCACAACAGTCAGTTCTTGAGATCCTCCCGTCACTCCAGAAATAGTGAAGAAGTCTGTCCCCTGTCCCTTTATGATTTGATGGCATTAGGGTGCACTGTGCACCAGTGTCCACCAAAGCTTTATACCTTTGTGGTTCTAATGTGCCAGGCCACCAAATCTACACAGTCCAGTAAACTCAGTTGTCCCTCTCTTCCCCCTGGCTGGAGGCAGGGCACCTCTAATGTTGAGCATTTGAGGTTGATGGATCATCCTGCATCCTGGAATATCGTGTCCAGTTCTCGGCCCTTCAGTTCAAGAAGAACAGGGAACTTCTTGAAAGAGTCCAGCGCAGAGCCACAAAGATGATTAAGGTAGTGGAACATCTCCCTTATGAGGAATGGCAGAGAGAGCTGGGCCTCTTTAGCTTGGAAGAGATTGAGGGGCGACCTTCCCATCTGTTTAGTATGTTATTCCTTCTGTCAGTAATTTTTTCAATGGCTGAGGTGTAGAACTGATAATAATCAGAGAACATGGCTCCGTACTGTTGTTCTTTGAAAGCCAACTCACGCACAGTTGGTCTTTCGAATTCATCCCAACATCTCATGAAGGAGAATATATGGGCATGTGCTGCTGGTACAGCCTGTGCAAACCTCCATGGGTGTATCACACACAGCGTCATCAGGATTTGTAATCATGTGGTTATCATAGATCACACAGATCCTTAGATTGGTGGAGCCACACCCTGAGGCAAGGGCAGAAGGAAGAGGCTCTGAAACAAGTGATGGAACCCCTCCCCTCCTGTCACCAGGCAGAAGGAGGGGACCTACAGGACAAAGGGGAATGGAGAGATGTCCCTCCTCAGAGAGACAAGCAAAAATCCTCACGGCCCCCCCAGCCCTCCCAGTTGCCCTTGAAAAATAGGTATGGGGCTTTGGAATTTCAGGGCCAGGCAAATGAAGATGGAGAGATAGATTCATCTAGTGAGTCACCCAGGGCTTGTCACTCACCCCCATGCTTTACAACTTCTTCAACTAAGAAAAAAAGGAGAGTAATTGTGGTGGGTGACTCTCTTCTGAGGGGAACAGAAGGGCCTATTTGCACGAACATTCTTTACCCTTGCTATAGTAATTTGGAAAGAAAACGAGGAACTTTGCAATGAATCGGCCACTCTAAAATCTAATAATTCGGCCAAATTTGATGATTCTGTTCAATGTCAGGAAAACTCAGACTCTAGGGAGTCTGACTTTGAATACTACTCTGATGTTGAGGGGTGTGTTCCTCATAGAAAATGCCGTCCTTTAAGTGAGGAGCTAAGCTCTGACTATACAACAGAGCAAGCACCACCCTTATCTCTTCCCCTCAGGGTAGCAACTCCTCCCATAACACCAACAGCTCCCCCGGAGGAAGTGCCCTGCAGCTATCAGGTGACACCCACTTACAAGGTTACACCCACTGCACAGGAGGGGCAAGCACCAGCCAGTGTACCAACACACACAACACCACACCCCTCTGCTCTTATGCATAGTAAGGCAGAGGGAGGATTGGAATCCCTTACATGCGAAATGACAAAACTGATCAATAAAAGAATGGACAAATTAGAAAAGAAATTTCAATATCTGGCTACTAAACTAGAAAGTGCTTCCTCTTTCTCCTCTTCCTCCTATAATACTGATAGCTCAGAGGAGGAAGGGGAAAGGCACAAAATAAAGCAGAAACATCTTCGCCCAGTTGTGCGTACAGATATTTCATTCCACTGCGAGGGTGAAGTCAAACAGAAAAATATGGTATATAAGGAGACAATGTACACTCCAATGGAGATATCACAACTAAAGAGGCAATATAGCCGCCTCCCTTCTGAAACAGATATGGAGTATGTCACTCGAGTATCTGCTTCAGGGGGAGACAACATCATGTTAACTGAGGAAGAAGCCTCAGGATACTGGGGATCAGGAATACTGTTGACAACAGGAGATCCCAGATATCCATGGACCATCACACAAAGGCTTGCCTACAACGTGGGCTTTATAGACCCCCTTTCACGGGGTGAACCCGCTGTGTTGAGAGGTGACTCGTCCAGACTTTTGGACAACATTCATAAAGCAGCTACTATTCAATTGGTATATAATCATGAGCTGCTCCCTCATGAAGGAAGTCCTCTTAATATCAGAATTAACCCTGACCGTATGAATATTCTGATTCGTGGGCTACCTGAGTCATTGAAAGGCATAGCCATTGGCATTAAAGAAAAAATTAGAACCTTGTTTGAGGCACAGGGTTACACATGGGCAGATCTAGCCTGGGAACTTACTGACTATTCAAGAACATATGGTATGCCCGAGGTAGAACTGACCCGGAAGCCTGCTGCCACCAGACAGGTAGCTATTCAGTCTCTGGTAAACGACCAAAAGCCCTCATATGCTGCCATAGCTGCCATGCCACCTCAGAGCCCTGTGCAACAGCGAAGGGAGTCACGGGGTGAGTGGCAAATAATTAGCAAGAATAAAAATGGTAAAAGGCAGCAAACCCACAGCACACATAAGGATCAATGCCCTGAGCATAAGAATACTTTGTCACAGGGTGATACAGGGCCTTATGCTCAGCTAAAGGAGGAAGCTAAGCGTAAGGGTATCCCACCTGGGCTTTTAGCCCAAAATTACTCTTACAGTCACCTCAAAATGCTAATTGAGGAGTGGCCTGCAAAGCCCAATCCGGGGAAGAAATCCCACAAAAAGAAACAGGGAAACTAAATAGCCCTCCCTCTGCCAACAAAAAGAGGTCAAAAAGACAGCAGAGGGAGGGGAAAGGGGATAATCCAAACACAGTCAATTTGACTGACCCCCTGAGTGGACCCTGGGAGGCCACCCCACAAGAGGAACAAGATTGGCAAACAAACCAATCAGGCTCTAAAACCTCAAGTCCTCCAAAAGATTGGCAAAATGTGTTAAGACTTGTTCAAAACAAAAATGGGGACTTGGAACTTACTTGTGCTGTTGGACCAAAATGCCATCCTGTTACATTTGTGGTTGACACAGGAGCACAAATCTCCACACTAAGAGCAGATGTAGCTGACCAATGTGGCATCAATGCATCTCTAAAACCAATATTTGTTAGTGGTGCATTTGGCAAGCCCACTTTACAAAAAACAGCAAAAGTAACCCTGAAATTGCCAGGGGAAGATGAGACCATTCGGACCCAGATGATCGTGGGTGACATTCCTTATAATTTATTAGGAATGGATGTTCTTATGGCCTGAGCATGGAGAGATGAAAATGGCCATTTCTGGAATTTTGGCATGCCCACACTCAAAGTTAGGTTGCTAAAAAGTGCTCCCCGTCTGCCCCAAAGCAGGATCACAAATGTGCAGCAGTATCCAATCCCAATTGCTGCAAAAGAGGGCATAAAAGAGGTAATCAGCGAGTTGAAGCAAAAAGGCATTATTGTGTCCTGCCATTCTCCCTTTAACTCGCCAATCTGGCCTGTTAGAAAACCAAATGGAAAGTGGAGAATGACGGTTGACTTCTGGAAATTGAATAGTAACACAGAAGCCCTAACAGCTGCTGTGCCAAATATTGCAGACATGATATTGGAGGTACAAGAGGCAGCACATCCTGTGCTCGCCTCTCTTGATATCAAATATATGTTTTTTTCAAATTCCCATTGATCCTGAGGATCAGAAATATTTTGCCTTTACTTGGGATGGTGTGCAATACACTTTTACTAGGCTACCCCAGGGATACAAGCACTCACCCACGCTGGCCCATCACGCACTTGCGCGTGAACTTGAAGAAATACCTGTCATCAAGGATAACAGCAAAGTTAAAGTCTATCAGTATATTGATGATGGACTGCTTGGGGGCCAGAGTGAGGAGGAGGTGCAGGCAGTTTATGACGCCATAATTAGGCGTCATAACAGGTATGCAAATAGAGATCCCTGAGGAGAAAAGGCAACCCCCATCCCAAGAGGTAAAATTTCTGGGGATAAGGTGGAAGGGAGGCACATGGAATGTTCCCTCAGATACCTTATCCCACCTTGGGGAAATAAAAGCACCTACAAACAAAAAGGAGCTACAGGAAATTCTTGGTACCCTCCAGTACTGGAGGAAACATATACCGGACCTTTCCATTATTGCTCGTCCTTTATATGATTTATTAAAGACAAAACATCATTGGGAGTGGGAACAATCCCACAATGAGGCACTCCAACTATTATTATTGGAGGTACAAACATACCAAACTCTGGGGCCTCTCCACCCAGAGGATCCAATAATAATAGAGTGGGGATTCTCTGCCAGTGCTTTGTCATACCATTTTTGGCAACGGGGACCTAATGGGAGCACCCGACCAATTGGTTTTTATTCCCAAAGTTTCAAAGATTCAGAAAAATGATACTCCACTCTGGAGAAGGGGTTATTGACTGTTTGTACAGCACTAAAAGAAGTGAACAAAATTATTAAAAAACAAAAGGTGATCCTCCAAGGCCCTTTTAAAGTAGTAAAGCAAGTGCTGTCTGGAAGGGCCCCTCCAGAAGGAATATCTCAAAAGGGTACGATTAGGAAATGGTACAGTCAAATTGAATATTATTCAGGCCTATTCCAAATTGAGGAAAGTCCTGACAAGGAATTGAAAATACAGGACCCAATTGGCTCAAAAAATGAAGAAGATTTAATAATGAAAACTCCCAGTCCAATTAAAGAGGCTCCAGAATATAAAGATGGGATGACCAACACCTGGTTCACTGATGCCTCTTCCAGAAGGGAAGGCAAAAATTGGTTTTTCAAATCTGCTGCTATAAAGCCCTCCACAGGTGAACAAATAGTAAATCAAGATAAAGGTAGTGCCCAAGTAGGAGAGCTGGATGCTGTCTTTAATGTGTTTGTAAAAGAACAAGCCTCTAAGGAAGCTGTGTACATTTACACAGACTCCTTTGCAGTCTTTAAGGGCTGTATGGAGTGGATAACACACTGGGAACATAACAATTGGGAAATCAACCGGGTCCCAGTGTGGCAGAAAGAAAAATGGCAGCAGATATTGGGCATAGCTAAATCAAATCCAGATTTCCACGTTGGATGGGTGCCTTCCCACCAATCAGTTTTAAAGGATGAAGCATCTTTCTGGAATAAGGAAGCTGATGAGCTGGCCCGGATCAGTGTACTAGAAATCCTAGAAGCCACTGCTCAGGGTGAGAAGTGTGAATGGGGAAGACTGTTTGAATGGCTCCACATTAAGAGAGGCCATTCAGGAACCTTAGACCTCTACAGGGAAGCTCAAGCACGTGGATAGCCTGTTACACGTGAACAAGACAAAACTGCAATTTCAGAATGTGAGCTGTGTAAAATTCGCATGGGGGAACATCCCCTAACAACAGACAGTCTCCATCTGCGTGAAGGAAAATCCTTGTGGTCCACCTGGCAGGTGGACTACATTGGACCCTTTCGCAGATCAGGGAATAAACAATATGCTATTGTCATGGTAGAGGTAGTCTCAGGTCTCACCTGTGCAGAAGCCACTTGTCGCGGGCCGGTATTGGGGGGCTACCGGCTGTCAGGATGTTTCCGCGACTTCCCCCCCCAATGTGGAGAGGTTTGTGAATGAGCCCGAGGGTCACATGTGGCGTTCGCCTCTCACAGAGAAACGGCCACTGCGGGACCGTATCTTAGAGGGTAGATTAGAATACCCCCCCACCACGCTCACAAATTGCTACTGAGACCAATGTTTAGTTTACAAATTAATCGGTTTATTAAGGGTCAACACTAATTAAGGGAACAAGGTTCAGGAGAGGTTGTCTAGGTGTATATTGGAAAAGGGATTCAAAGGTACTATGGTCTTATTAAATGCACACTCCGAGGAGGAGTGTAAAATCAATGGAGTGAAAGGGTAGGAGTTGAGCCTGGCAGGAAAGTTAGAGTGTGTGTGTGTGTGTGTGTGTGTGTGTGTGTGTATTTACCCTCCTTCCGTAGCGAGTGGTTCCCGGGATGCGCTGGCAGGCTCGGCAGGAGATCCGTGGGGGAGCCGGCTTCCCGGTAACCGGGGCGACCCCTCCCAGCAGCAGCAGCTGCAGCAAGCACGGCCCTAGTCCCGAAGCAGGTGGCGAATGCAGGCTGTGCAAGCTCCTACTTTGGTCCGGTTTGGTTTAGGCTGGGCAGGCAGGGTCCCCGGGGAGCGGGCACGATCCCCGCGGAGTGGGCACAGGCGGCCCCCTCCCTTTGGCTTCTCCGGGCAGCGGTCGCGGGGCAGCCCCCCCCTTCCCTCTCGGCTCCTCCGGACAGCGAGGCTGGAGTTCCAGGCAGGTCCAGGTACTGCAGCAGGGTCTCGTTCCGGTCAGGCAGAGAGCCCCGGCCTGCGGATCTTGCCCTCTTTTATAAATCAGAAATCACTGTTTGAGAAAGTACCACTGTTCAAATTAGCCAATTAGCACTGGCCAAGTACGTGCTCTGTTAGAGGCAGTCTTTAACCTGTTGTCCACTTTTCTGCCAGTTATCGTAACCCTTATGCTGTTTTTCTTGCTGTGGAGTTATCTGGTAGAGCAAGAGGCCTGTTCCAGTCTGTCCTTGGCTAAATCAGTAAAAAGGTGCCACTCTTGTTTTGCTGGCTTGAAAGGCATTTTGTTTAGTCTTATGTGGGGGGAGAGAAGATGGACCCTTCCCCACACCACTCTAAAAGCAAATGGGGTAACTACCTTGAGATTTCTGGAAAAAACCTTTAGTAATTTGCCCAAGCCAAAAAATATCCAGTCTGATAATGGAACACATTTCACATCCCAGCTAGTCCAAAGTTGGGCAAAAAGGGAGGACATCAAATGGACTTTCCACACTCCATACTACCCACAAGCAAATGGGATTGTGGAAAGAACCAATGGAATGATCAAAAAACTAATTCGTCCCCAAGAGTCCCATTGGGACCAACGGATGAATCATGCAGTTACCACCATTAATAACCGATGGGGGGCTAATGGGTGTCCTTGCCTAAATGCCTTTTTTCCCTTCATAGGTATGGGGCTTTGGAATTTCAGGGCCAGGCAAATGAAGATGGAGAGATAGATTCATCTAGTGAGTCACCCAGGGCTTGTCACTCACCCCCATGCTTTACAACTTCTTCAACTAAGAAGAAAAGGAGAGTAATTGTGGTGGGTGACTCTCTTCTGAGGGGAACAGAAGGGCCTATTTGTCGACCTGACCCATCCCACAGGGAAGTCTGCTGCCTCCCTGGGGCTCGGATTAAAGATGTTAAAAGGAAATGCTCTGATCTGGCGCAGCCCTCTGATTATTACCCTTTGCTAGTCATCCAGGTTGGTAATGACGAGATTGCAGAGAGAAGTCCAAAGGCTATTAAAAAGGACTTGAAGGCACTGGAGCAACTGGTTGAAGGCTCAGGTGCACAGGTGGTGTTTTCATCAATCCCTCAAGTGGTAAGGACAAATACTGTAAGAGGATGGAAAACACACCTAATCAATTTGCGTTCTTTGATCGTGGGGAAGTTTTTATGGCACCGGGTCTGCAGGTGACAGATGGAATACATCTGTCTCCAAGGGGGAAAAGGATTCTTGCCCAGGAGCTGGCAGGGCTTGTTGAAAGGGCTTTAAACTAGGCTCGAAGGAGGATGGGGATAAAACCAGCCTCACTAGAGATGAACCTAAGGATGATCTTCTGTCTGCCATCACACTTGAGGTGAGAAACAGAGATAAAGACGACAACAAAAACACAGGGCTCGTGAATAGGTTGCTAATCAGGGAAGTGGCTGGGAATGGTCAGATACCAAAAGTGAAAGCTAATTGTTTGACTCCCTCTCTGAAATGCTTATATACCAATGCAATGGAGTATGAGGAACAAGCATGAGGAGTTGGAGATCTGCATTAGGTTGAATGGCTATGATATAATCACAATCACTGAAACATGGTGGGACAGCTCCCATGACTGGAATGTTGTCATGGATGGCTATGTACTATTTAGGAAAGAGCAACAAGGCGAGGTGGTGGTGTTGCTCTTTATGTATGAGAGCAACTGGAATATTTTGAGTTCTATCCAGGGAGGGAGGCAGGACAGGTTGAAAGCTTGTGGGTAACAATTAAGGGACATGCAATTGGAGGTGAAACTGTTGTGGGTGTCTACTTTAAACCATCAACCCAAGAAGAAGATGTTGATGAGGCCTTCTACAGTCAACTGAAAGTAGCCTCTAGATCACACTCCCTAGTACTTATGGGTGACTTCAATCACCCTGACATTTGCTGGAACGCCCACACAGCAAAGCATGTTAAGTCCAAAAGGTTCTTGCAGTGCATTGATGATAACTTTCTAATGCAGGTAGTGGAGGAAGCAACAAGGAGAGATGCACTGCTGGACCTTGTATTAACAAATAAAGAAGGTCTGGTTGGGGACATTAAGGTTGGGAATAGCCTTGGCAACAGTGACCATGACATGGTGGAGTTTAGTATTTTACAAGGAAGAAGCAGGGCAATAAGTAGGATTACAACCCTGGACTTCTGTAGGGATAAGTTTGGACTCTTGAAAGATCTCCTTGCAGGAATCCCCTGGGCTAAGACTCTGGAAGGAAAGGGAGCCCAGGAAAGCTGGTCGATTTTTAAATACCACTTCCTCCAAGCCCAAGACAGGTGCATTCCTTTGAGTCAAAAATCGGGTAGAGGTGGCAAATGACCTGCATGGATAAGCAAGGATCTTCTGAAGAAAGTCTCGTGGAAGAAAGAAATTTACAGTTTGTGGAAGAAGGGACTTGTCACTTGGGAGAACAATAGGGATGTTGTCAGGGTATGTAGGAAGGCAACAAGAAAGGCCAAAGGCCTCTTAGAACTTAAACTGGTAAAGGAAGTAAAAGAAAACAAAAAGAGCTTCTTCAAATATATCAGTAGTAAAAGGAAGAATAGGGAAAATATGGGCCCACTGCTGAATGAGGTGGGAACCCTGATAACAGAGGATGCAGAGAAGGCAGAGCTGCTGAACACCTTTGCTTCAGTCTTTACTCCGAAGACCAGCCCTTATGAACTTCAGACCCTGGATACAAGAGAGGAAGCCTGGAGGAGGGAAGTAACAGTACAGGTTAGGAGGTGATCTGCTAGAGAGCAGCTCTGTGGAGAAGGACCTTGGAGTCCTGGTAGACAACAAGTTATCCATGGGACAACAATGTGCCCTGGTGGCCAAGAAGGCCAATGGTATCTTGGGGTGCATTAGGAGGAGTGTCTCCAGCAGATCAAGGGAGGTTCTCCTCCCCCTCTACTCGGCCCTGGTGAGACCTCACTTGGAGTATTGTGTCCAGTTCTGGGCTCCCCAGTTCAAGAGGGACAGGGATCTACTTGAGAGAGTCCAACGGAGGGCTATGAGGATGATTAAGGGGCTGGAACACCAGCCTTATGAGGAAAGGCTAAGACACCTGGGGCTTTTCAGTCTAGAGGAGAAGACTGAGGGGGGATCTAATTAATGTCTATAAATACATGAGGGCTAGGTGTCAAGAGGGCAGTGGATTAAAACTCGAGCACAGGAAGTTCCACCTCAACATGCGGAAGATCTTCTTTACTGTGAGGGTCACAGAGCACTGGAAAGGGCTCCCCAGAGAGGTTGTGGAGTCTCCTTCTCTGGAGACTTTCAAGACCTGTCTGGATGGCTTCCTGAGTGATCTGCCCTAGTTTTTGGTCCTGCTCTGGCAGGGGGGTTGGACTTGATGATCTTTGGAGGTCCCTTCCAACCCCTAATATTCTGTGATTCTATGATCACCTCTTGCACAGCTAATTCTCTCAAATACGTGGTGGCTCTCTCAAGAGTGGGCGTTTTGCTTTGGTGCCAGTCAATGTCACCCTTATGGGGGTATCTCCCTCACAGATGAAAGAAGTCGGTCCCACAGGGTGGTAGTTCCCTGCCGGCGGCGAGGGAAGCAAGCAGTCCAGAATCAATGTGATTGATAAAGCAAGCTTCGATTTATTGAATACACAGTGTTACTTTTATACCCTTTTCCAAACCTACATGTAGTGAATGCATTGGATAGTAACCGCGCATAGTGAATTCATTGGATAGTAACTACTTGTAGTGATTTCACTGGATGGTAACTACTTGCAGTGATTTTACTGGATAGTAACACACATCTGAGTTCCAGGGTTCTTCCTTGTTTTCTATTATTCTACTTCTCTACCTTGTCCTTGAGTTAGTTTAAGCTAACAGAGAGATTGTTTATACTTGTGTTAGGCTAAAAAAAGAGATTGCTTGTACAGCTGCTATTTGTGTTACACTCTCAAGGCCTCTCAAGGAGATAGCAGGGGCCCATGGCCCTGCTGCTCAAGCCATTCTTCAACAGTTCCCATCTTACTACCAAGTGCTCTATCAATACCAACATCTCTGGCCAGGGATTCAAACTGCCTGGCTTCTCTTTCGTCCACGTCATAGCTATCAGCCCCACTATAAAACCATCAGATCAACCAACAAAGAAGTGGCTCACCTTCATTGCAGGTAAAGTCCTTTCTCATGAGGTGCGTTTCCTTTAGAGAGAACGGTTGGACAAGATCCTCATCCTCATCTTCTTGAGAAGGGCCTGCTCCTCCATCTTCTTGAGAAGGGCCTGCTCCTTCAATTACGTATTTTAAGATCCCTTTTAAAAAGGAGTCCTCTGCTGTTAAACTTGGATCTAGAAGAGGTCTTGTTCTTGTGGTTTTGGGTGTCTGTTTCTTTGCTTTGCTCCTAGTCATAGGATTAACTTTTTCCTGTTTGCTTTGAGTAGGAGTCACCTTAGTCTTTGCAGCAGCAGTGGTGGCAGCAACCTTGCCTTTGGGGGAATGGATTGTGATCACTCTAGGCGTCCACAGTACCTTATAAACATTCAGCAGAAGCATCCCTAGTGAAACAATGCTATTTAGATCAAAAGCTCAGTTTCTGTCTACTCTGCTGCTATCTCTGGCAGCGGTCCGGGACCATTTAGTTTTCAATCCGGAAAGTCTCTCTCTCTTTATTCTCTCTCTCCTTTCCCTACCTGGATGGCAGGGGGAGGGGATCAAGAGCCTTATTGTCGCTGGTTTAATTGTCAATCGTGAGTCAAACTGTGACAGGGATTTAAAACACTAGACAGCTTTAATTAAATACTAATGGTAAAAGAAAATATGTACAAATATATATAAATATGTGCAGGAATGTGGAAAACCCCTACTGCCTCTCCCCACCCCCAATAACTCCCATGGCAGTCTCCTTAGCTATGAGCAGTTCTGAGATGTCCTGGACTGCTGCCAGAGATAGCAGCAGGGCAAAACAGGAACTGAGAGTAGAGATATGAGGATCAGGAACGCACAGGCCGAGGGATCAATGGTGATGGACAGAGTCCTGCCCTGACGCCACCCATGGTCAGAAGAGAAGCAAAAGAGGGCTTGACTTCCGTGATCCCTGAATTTATACTGAAAGCTATGTAGTTATGTGGAACTGAATACTTCGGTTTGCTGATTTTGCTGTCTGTCTAGTCTGCTCCTCCCTACATGTATGTTGTGGATACGAGTCTTCTGCTCCTTTAGTGTCCAAAGCAGCAAATTCAACAAGTAGAGCAAAGTGTCCTTGATCTCTCAGCAGTATCTATAAACATTCAGACCTTATCAGTCCACTAGCTGGAAAACTTGCTGCTACTTTCAGCAAGTGTGCTGCTGAAAAGAGAGATCGCTGAAGAAAAAAAATAAGTAAAAAGAAAATCAGCTTCATCCTGGCTCAAACCAGGAAAAGTCCTCTGTGAAATGAATTCCACCACAGGTTTTTGGATTACATCACCAGGCCATCCACACACTGCTTTTGTGGTTTATGATCTCACCACGAAGTACCTCTGTGTAGTCATTACCTCCTACCTTACTGCAGCCCATCCATTACCCTCTACCTAATTGCTTCCACAGCACTGCTGCAACAGAGATATTGCCTACAGCTGAACATTTGTATTCTCAAGAGTGGGTACCCACCAGGTCAAGTTCCTCAGTCTTTATATTTAATGTTACTACAATGGGAAGATGTTCAAGTGAACGTAAAAGCACACGGAGCCAGCAATCAATCTCATTCCCACATCTCCCAGCCATGAAGTGGATGGGTGTTGGTGCAAGGCTTCAGTGCTTGTCTTAGCTGGTGGTTCTCATTATGTTATCACCCTTAGGGGTGTTTTAAGGCCATTTGCCTTCCCCAACTCCCCATTATTAGCTGTCTCAGCACCCGGGTTAGAAATTCAAAAAAACCCCAAGGCTTTGAGTCACCATGGGGCCACAAATCCACTATTTAAGACTAGAGCAAACCTACATGCCAGTAGCAAGAGAAAAGAAAGAAAAGCCCTGAGTTTTGTTTTTTTTTTACACCACTGCAAGAGCTGGACCTGAAATTACAGGAATTGGAGTGCTAATAGGCAAGTCAGTGGTGAGCACAAGAAGATAGCCAGCAGCCAGACAGCCTAATTTGCAATGAAGAAGACAAAGCACAACCAAAAACCCCTTCATTCCCAACAGTCTAGCGACAGTCCAGGATGAGCAGCAAGGCCAGGGCAGTGTGGTGGCTGCCGCACCTGCTGCCCACTGGAGTCAGTCTCCTCCCTGGCCTGCCTGGAGTTTCAAAGTCCTAAATCAAACCAATGGGAGGAACTTGAATGCTTATAAATCTTCAGTTTGGACTCGGTTTAATAATGGTGTCAGTTTAGAAAAAAAATATCAAACAAAACAACAAAACAAAACAAAAAGCCAGTCATCTCTCATATCTAGCCAAATGTGGCCAAAAAAGCATGTTTATTTTCATTTAAATTCCCTGAATCACAGAATCCTAGGGGTTGGAAGGGACCTCGAAAGATCATCTAGTCCAACCCCCCCTGCCAGAGCAGGATCACCCAGAGCACATCACACAGGAACTTGTCCAGGCAGGTTTTGAATGTCTCCGGCAAAGGAGACTCCACAACCTCTCTGGGCAGCCTCTTCCAGTGCTCTGTCACTCTCACAGGAAAGTTGTTCTTCCTGATATTCACATGGAACCTCCTATGCTCCAGTTTGCATCCATTGCCCCTTGTCCTATCACTGGACATCACTGAAAAAAAGCTTGGCTCCATCGTCCTGACACTCACCCTTTACATATTTGTAACCATGGATGAGGTCACCCCTCAGTCTCCTTTTCTCCAAGCTCAAGAGACCCAGCTCCCTCAGCCTTTCCTCATCAGGGAGATGTTCCACTCCCTTCATCATCTTTGTGGCTCTGTGCTGGACTCTTTCCAGCAGTTCCCTGTCCTTCTGGAACTGAGGGGCCCAGAACTGGACACAATACTCCAGATGCGGCCTTACCAAGGCAGAACAGAGGGGGAGGAGAACCTCTCTTGACCTACTAACCACACCCTTTCTAATGCACTCCAGGATGCCATTGGCCTTCTTGGCCACAAGGGCACATTGCTGGCTCATGGTCATCCTCCTGTCTACCAGGACCCCCAGGTCCCTTTCTCCTACACTGCTCTCCAGCAGGTCAGCCCCCAACCTGTACTGGTACATGGGGTTGTTCTTCCCCAGATGCAAGACTCTACACTTGCCCTTGTTGAATTTCATCAAGTTTCTCCCCGCCCAACTCTCCAGCCTGTCCAGGTCAAATAGGCAATATAAATTTTTCTGTGGATGTTTGAAGCCTGAAAAACACTCCAATTTCTGTGCATTTTCATTCTTCGACAAAATAATTACATTTTGGGGGAAGGTGAGGACAACTTTCTTTTCATTCAAAGTCTTTCCAATCAAACTTTACCAAAGTTTTCCTTTTCTTCAACTCCCACCCATGTTATTTCACCATCTTCTTCATATTCATTGTTCACTTTTACCTACACTTGCTCAATGTATTTGCCTCACAAGTAAAAAGAAAAGTTAATAGGGGAAGGATTAAGTATAATTATTAAAATATTCTAAGTAATCAAAGTGTCATATAAGAAATGGGAATTAACTGAGTCGCTATCCCTGTTTCTAACTGCTGCAGTGTGAAGGACCAGACCTTTCCTCACACGAACATCATAATTCGTCGCCAAGAGTCCCATTGGGACCAATGGATGAATCATGCAGTTACCACCATTAATAACCGATGGGGGGTTAATGGGTGCCCTCGCCTAAACGCCTTTTTCCCTTCAGCTCCCCAACAACCAGATATGAAAGATAAATACTTTTAAAGAAGGTGGAACATTCCCTACAGCCAGGGCAAACTGTCCTGGCTAATCTACCTAACATTGGGAAAGTCTGATTAACTTTGCAAAACCCCTTTAATCTTAACACCTGGGAAACACTGGATGAAAATGGGAAACCCCATATCATTAATATTAAATGGATAATATGCTGTATCTAATTTATGTTGTTTCTCATGGACAGGAATACAAATACCTTTACAGAAAGGGAAAGACTGTATGTTGATACTATAGATGTTCTAAGTTTTACATAAATACTGTGAGAAACGTTTGTCGCGCCAATGAGCAGGCCCACACAGATCCTTCAGCGAAGCACAGTTTATTTACATCCTTGCAAGAATGGGTGACCTAAGCAAGTAGGCACACCCATAGCAAGGTGAATAGCGGTTTATATTCCCTATTCCCGACGCAAAGTTCCCTCCCCTGTTTCCCCACTGGCTGAGTACTCCAGGGTTTACAGCCTATCCGACGCTTCAAATTATCCTATAAGTTTCCCGCCCCTGTTTACACATTCCATTCTAGCAGTTTACTTTTTACCTTTTAAGGTAAAATTTTGACCTTTCTTGCCCCCTTGGCTGCCTTCCCAATTAACAATCTACTGGTGTCATCCTGCCCTGAGGAGCAACATAGAAGTAGCTTTGTTCGGCCTTATCTTGGGCCATAAATCCTTCTCCATGTTCAGATCCCCCAGATAGAGCCCAATTAAGTCCCTCAGTTTCTTGGCCCATAAACCACTCCAGGTGTCATCGGAATGTGTAGATATCTCACTTATCTCAAACAAACAATTATATTCCTAACACTAAAATATATATCTCAAACAAACTATATATTCCTATATGTGGTCCTAATATAAATGTGGTCAAACAAACTATATGTTCCTAACACTAGAATATATATATATGTGAACCAAACCAAACACTACATTTCTAACACTAGAATGCAAAATCAACACTACCATTCATTTCTAACAAATACCAAAGGAATTTTCACTTTGATACTAGAAAATGTTGCTACTGCTATTTGTTTGGTTCTTTAACACCTTTTACACACACCCATAAGAGGGAGACACAATGTTGCAAGGAGGACTTTTTCACATAATAGCCCGACATGAGCTGGAGTTCCAGGGAGAGAAACAAAGTAACACTTTGTGGCCAAAGACTGGAGTCTTTTCCTAAAAGCAGAGACTATAAAGCCTGCTGCCCCAAAGGCCACGGGGTGAAGTGTGAAGGACCAGACCTTTCCTCACACGAACATAATATGCCCTTTAGGTCAGCAGTCATAACTGGCTTAAAGATGGCTGCTCCACGTGGCAGTTTAAACCCTCTCCTGCCTGCCTCCTCTGCCAGAAAACAACAACTCGGACGCCATGAGGGAGGTAGCTAGCTGCTAGCTAGAGAGGAGCAGTGGTGGGAAAATGGCAACAGCTCCTGTTTACCTGCTAGTCCCGGCTCCCGGCTTGTCCTGCCTCACCCTTTGCTAGGTAAAAGTACCTAGACTATCTCAGGAACAAAGTAAGGGATTGTATTTTGGGGTGTAATTCTCTCCCTGAGGTGTTCCTGTCTCACTTACCTGCACGCAAACCGTGACCCTGTACGGGACAAGCGTCGGGCATATCCCTCTTTCCTCTTCCCCTCTGTGTGGTGATAATAATTAATCTAGGTGTGTAAATAAGGCTTATCTATATATAAGTATTAGAGCATATGTAAGTTCTTGGTATTTGGTGTCTTAAAGATATTTTACAGATCTATGTCTTTCAATTACCCTCTTTGAGTCTCCTGCCCCAAATTGTTTTATTTTTCCCCTCAATAAACCGTGTATTTGTAAATTCTAATTGGGGATTGGCTGCTGTTACTGGAAACACTAGTGAGCATTGAACAAGAGTCTCACCTGAAAAGTCAGTGCCGAAGTTCACCGCTCCTCTGTGAGAGGCGAGCGCTGCGTGCGGACCTCTCGGCAGATCCCGATCAGTTAAATTCACTCCAAAAAGGAGATATAATAGGTCGCAGATCGCGACAGCAAGGTATAGGGGTTAGCTACTACGGGATACAGGTCTTCAGTTATTTTGGTGATTGCCCTCAGGTCTTGTACAATTCCCTAAGATCCATCTGGTTTCTTTACTGGAAGGATAGGAGTATTAAAGTCAGATTCACATTCCTTTAATAATCCCTGGTTTAAAAATTTCTCAATAATGGGTTGAATGCCTTCCCGAGCCTCCCACTTTAGAGGATACTGTTTTATTCTTACCGGTCTTTGTCCCTCTTTCAATTTCACGGTGACTGGTATGGCATTTTTAGCTCACCCTGGTATGCCTGTCGCCCATACTCCTGGGTATACCTGGTTGCTAATTTCCTCACTCATCTTTCCTTCTATTGGAAGATCTGCTAAAAGTAAACTCATTGTTTGTACATATTGTTGATCATTTACTTCCAGAGTCACTTCTCCATTCTTAAATTTAATAATGGCTTCCAATTGTCCCTCCCCAAAAGAGATTTAGGGGAGCCAGGCAAATATAGAAATTTGTGGACCCCCATCTGTTTTCCCAATTTATATTTTAATCGTTTACAAAAATATGCTTTTTCACTTTGGCCAGTAGCTCCTTTTACAATAACATATTCTTCTCCCAAAGGCATCAGAGCTTGATTCAGAACTGAGTAAGTTGCTCCCGTATCCACCAGAAATTCTACTTCCCTTTGTTCTCTCCCTAGCTCTATTATAACCAGTGGATCCACTAGGGTAGATTCTCCAGGTCTCCGTCAGTCCTCATCTGCAAATGCCACTACCTTCTCCCTTTGACCCCCTTGTTTATGCCTTGGGCAATCAGCCTTCCAATGTCCCCTTTCTCTACAAAACATACACTGATTCTTAGCTAGAGGTGGTCTTTTCTTAAACTTCTTTTCTCGTTCTTCACTCACAACTGCCACCACTTTCCTTTGTCCCTTCCTATAATCCTCCTCTCTGTTACTGAACACTCTCCAGGCCTTGTCTAGCAATACCTCCAAATTCCTGTTTTCTGTGGGGCGTAACTTTTGTAGTTTATGCCTAATATCCCCTGTGGATTGCCCCAAGAATAATGACACTAACTGCTGTATCCCTACTTCAGACCCTGGATCCAGGGGCATGTTTTGACACATTACTTCCCTTAGACGATCCAGGAACTCAGACAGTGTCTCTGAGGGGCCCTGCTGGATCGCATATAATGCCGACCAATTTGTTGTCTTAGGCATAGCCCTTTCCATTCCCCTTAGAATCCATTCTTGGTATGTTTGTAATCTTTTCATTTGGGCGGAACTATTTGGGTTCCATCCTGGATCCTGAAGTGGAAACCAGTCCTTGACCTCCTCCCCTTTGATTTGGCATTGGTCTGCTGCTAAATCCCCTGCTGCTTTCAGGACTAGCTGTTTTTCTGTCTCTGTCAAACAATCCAGCAATAATTGTATGTCACTCCAATCAGGGTTATGCAGTTTCACAATAAACTGAAATTGCCTGGTTACACTTACTGGGTCACTCTGAAACTCTCTTACAACTTTCCTCCAACTTTCTAAATCCATGCTTGAAAAGGGCACTTTTAACAGCATGGTTCCCCCTTCTGGACTTACTGTCTCCCGGAGGGGTGCCTGTAAGACTGTCTGGGCAGGTTTGCTCCTGGTGCGAGAGGATACTGGACTACCTGGGGGAGAAGGGGTAGGAGTAGAATCTGAGTCTGAGCCCACATCCTGTTCCCGTGGTCGCGGGGGAGGGGGCCATCATGGAGGAGGTTTAAACACATCTGCTAAATCAGGTTCTGATACCTGGCGTCGCTTCTCAGTTTTTGTGCACCTTTGTCCAATACTACATGCTGAGCAACACCGTTTTAATTTTCCTTTTAACTCCCTGTTATTCTCCCTTTCCAAAGCAAATACCAAGGGGTCTTGCGGTGGGACTAGACCACAGTCCCTTTGCCAATCAGGATGATTTCAGAGGGTGAAAAACATATCTGCATACGATACCTCACCCACTTCCCTTCTCTTCTTAGGAACAACATTAATTGTAGAAGGGTATTATAGTCTAAGGTCCCATTTAGTGGCCATTTTGCCTCATTTTCTAGTCTATTAAGTGCCCACCACTGATTGCAGTACTTAATAAGGGCCTTTTTATTTTCGGTGCTCTTGGACCCAGCAATATATTTCCAATGTGCTAATATGCATCCTAAGGGGCTTTTCCTTAGGATTTCTTTTTCCTGGGTATTTCCCATTTTTGTTTCCTCTTTTTAGTTCCTCACTTCTCTGCACTTGAAACCCTCCCCCAGTTGTATCCCAAAGTTCAACAACTTACTCCAATTGCAACAGCTGCCAGTAACAGTATCACTCACAAAGCAGTAATACCACAACAATAGTATTCATAATTCATACTATACATGGTGTTGATATGTTACTGCTAAGACAGTCCAAACTTTGTTTTGGGGGTTTTTCTTTTTTTTCCTTTTTTTTTTTTTCCCCTTACCTTTTGAAACAGAGATCTCTTTTCTTTAACAACCCATGTTACACACTCACACAGCGATCTCTTAACGCTTTCGCTTCGTTCGTCTCCAGCCACGCCCCTCGCGGAGCTACGGAACCGCGGATCAGAACTGCACACTCGCTCCGTGCTTAATTGCGCGTCTCAGCCACACTTCATTCACACACACGCACACCGAGAGCTCTCATTCACTCCGGGCCATCTTAGAGTAGGAGTGCCCCGCAGGAGGCATTGCCAGCAGCAACCCTACCGCAAACCCCCTCTTCGGAAGTATGCACGTCCTGCCCCTCACTCCTGTCACACTCTAACTACGGTGTAAAGCAGTGGTGCTCCGGCAGGAAGCATTGCAGACAGCAACCCTACCGCAAACCTCCTCTTATACAGTCATTGGAAGTATGCATGTCCTCCGTCACACCCCGTTTGTCCCTCTACCCGCATACTGACGACCCCTACCTGGGTACCCCACCTGGGACTACGCTGTGCGCCAGACGTCTCTGCGCGCCTTACCAGCAGCCCATGCTGCAGCTACTTATTCAGTAAACATACCTTTGTCCGCAATGTAGATGGTCCTTGTCTGCTCCCGTAGTGAACGGCTGGGAGCGGAGCCCCTACCGAGAAGATCCCGGGGCGCGCCTAGGGTGTCCGTTCCCCAGTCGTTCCCAGAGCCGAGCAGAGAGGGTCCCATGTGGGTTGCCAAAATGACGTGCGGAATAACGACTTTACAACCAGTAAGGTTATAAAGAAGGTATGTTTATTCAGCGCTGGGTGCACGGGGGATCGCTCCTCCATAAGCGGGCACACCCTACAGCTGTTGGCAGGCTCGTTATATGACACAAAGTAATACATATTCATCCATGTTGTTGCATATACATTAGGTGTCTGAGGATAGGGAGGGGTTATTACAATTAGTTCCCGGAAATCATTGTCATAGTTGCCCCCCCCCCCCGCCCCGAGCTCCTCCGTGTTTCTGGGGGAACATCCTCTCACACAACACCCTCCCTCACAATCCAAGCCTTATCGATACATTCTAAGCCTTATCTATACATTCCAAGCCTTATCTATGCTAAGCAATGCCATCCTGTTTACTCCTTATGTGTTAGTCCTTTTTTACCAAGGGAGGCCATCTGGTTTTCCTCAGATCACTTATGCATTTGTGGTGGTACCTGCCTGAAGTGCAGGCTTTGATTTACAATTTCTTTTTCTTTTTTTTCTAAAAGATGGACCCTCCATAGCTCCTTCAGCCTGGACCTGTTGCTCTGATGGTTTGGTCCCCACTCTTGCTTAGCAAAGCCTTGAGGCTTCTCTAAGTTATGCTGCTGGCAGTTACCCAAAGCTCACACCAGCAGTGTAGGCCCTAGCCTCTGCCCAGGTTATGGAATAGTGGTAGAACCCCAGAAGTGCTGGCACAGTGGAGAAGTTGTGTTTAAGACGAAATTGGCTTTTGAGAAGCTGAGAGACCAATTCAGAGCTGCACTAACAGGCATGAGATTCCTGGCGTTTTTACAGTCTTTCTACACAAATGTATGGGTGCAAAGCTACACAAACTCAGCTCTTTGAGTCTCCTGCCCCAAATTGTTTTATTTTTCCCTTCAATAAACCGTGTGTTCGTAAATTCTAATTGGGGATTGGCTGCTGTTACTGGAAACGCTAGTGAGCATTGAACAAGAGTCTCACCCGAAAAGTCAGTGCCGAAGTTCACTGCTCCTCTGTGAGAGGCGAGCGCTGCGTGCGGACCTCTCGGCAGATCCCGATCAGTTAAATTCACTCCAAAAAGGAGATATAATAGGTCGCAGATCGCGACATACAGCTACAGGGCAAGCAAGTGAATTAATAATATCACAATGTTGATGGCCCTTACTGCAAAATACCATCCCTCCTTTCAGACACGGATGCTAGGAACTGCATTGCTCTGAACTGTTATCACCCATCCCTCCCACCCACTCATTTGAGAAGACAAAAATCAAGGTCTGGGCTGCTGAGTCAGATTATAAACATCCAAACAAGACATTTACCTAGACTTGTTTTCGGTCACTTCTTCACTGACACTCTTGTGTCATAGGGCTGGCAAGAGGCTCTTATAACTTAGTCCAGAGCAATGAGCCACTGAGAATCAGAAACCTCAAGCGGGAAGGGAAAAAAAATGCTTTGTGAATGGGGAAAATTTCTAAATTTCTGGTAAGACGCTGATTCTTCTCAACATAAAATCCTGAGCAACTGAGGAGATAACCCTGGAGAAACATTATGACCTAGAGGGTAAAGCACTAGCTTAGAAATGCTGAAATTTAAGCTTTTTGGAACAGCAAAGTCATATATAAATAACCTGTGGCAACTCAGGTTCCAGCTGCAAGCCTCAGTTTCCCCTGAAAACTAATATCCAAAGCAGTATGGCTGTACCCACAAAAAAAAAGCTCTACTAAAAGAGGTTGATATTATGGATATTATTTCAGAAAGTAAAACTTCTGACCAGATTCATCAGTCCCCTAAGGGAAGATCTTATCTTTTTTACATTATAAAGCATGTTTTCCCACTCTGGGGTGAGCTCAACCTTCAAATTGTTACAGCTGAAGACACCCCAGCAAAGCTCAGTTTCCCTTTCTCTTGGGCTTCTTCAAGTCTCCTTTAGTTTCAGTTTATATTTCGCCTTATTCCCCCCTCCCCCCCTTTCATTTTTGGGGCTTCAAATTCAAACAAACAAAGCATTGCTGACTCTTGATCTTTTTGTAATTCTCTCATTTTGACTAGACACCAGAGCAGGCTAAATAAAATGAAACAACACTTAGATATTGCTTTGTGGTTCTGTCCTGGTTTGAGCCAGAATGAAGCCACTTTCCCTTTAACTGATATTTTTTTCCTTCAGTAAGCTTTCTTTTAACAAGCAGTAAATGTTCCAGTTAGTGGACTTTGATGTTCATCCCTGGTTTCCTTTTTGGCTAGCTTTTCTTTCTACTGCACAAATGAAGCAGTTGCAGTTTGGTGCCCTTCCACCACAGCTACCTCGGACTCCCCCCCAAAAAAGAGAGTAGCAATGAGTTTGTAATTCTGTAATTCTGCTCTGTGTAGCTGCTCTTGTGATTGTTTTATGGTTTATCGACAGAACTGTGGCCATAATCAACTGTGTAATTACCAGCCTAGTGATCCTAGGGATTATGATACTGATCTTTATGGGGGCACTGTATGTGTACGGTTATGGTACAGATCCTAAAGTGAACGGAAAGGTCCATGTTGATAATGGCAGTAGCAGGTTCATTTTTATCTCTCCATTTTCTTCCAAGCTGAGTCTCCCAGCTTTCAATTTGAATAGCATTGTTGCAGTGGGGATGCTTCTGCTGAATGTTTATAATGTATTGTGGATGCATAGGGTGAGTTGTTGTTCCACCCACTGCTAATCCCCCACAGGCAGTGCTGCTGCCACCCATGATGCTGTCACCACCACTGCTGTTGAAACCACCACTCGTACTGCTACAAAAACAGCTGTTTCTGCAAAGACTAAGTCCACTCCCATTCAAATCAAGCTAGTTAATCCCGTGACCAGGAGCAAAGCAAAGGCGAAACGCTCCTCCCTTTTTAACCGAAAGGGTACCGATGGGCCTTTGGTATAGCAGCTGTAGAGACTGAGGACACTGAACACCTGCGTACTTTGTCTGGCCTTTCAGATGACCCTTCTGTAGTGGGGTTGCTGGAGGTTGAAGACCAACAGGTGCCAAATGCCACTTCAACAGTGCATAGACGACAGTATCGCACCAACAGAGACTCTGTGATCCCCATTCATAAACTGATCTGGCAATTAGAGAGCCAAGGAGTGAACCTGAGTCAAACTGTCACAAGTTCAAAATGCTTTGTAGACCTTAGGAACTATCTCCTTTATAATGGAGGATGGTGTGTGCTGTCATATCCCTGATTTGTAGAGAGGGAGATGACAACAGAGGAAGTTTAATTGCTTGATATTTTCATTTTAAGCACAAAATCCATGTTTCCAATTCCTTGGCTTGCATACTGGATGCACCTGGGTTTTGAGGTCCTTTGGAATTTAAGCTTCAAACCTTCATGCAAATGTGATGCAGCACGTGCTGAAAATATACATGATTAAATAAAACCAAATCTCCCTTGCTGAACACAGAAGGGATAAACTTCTCTATTGGAGGTGAACAGTGGTTCATGACTGAGGACCATGGTCTTTGCTGCAAGATATGTTTTCATGTTGGCCTCAGATTTGCTGGCTTCTTGATGTCCCCAAGCCAAATAGACAATGAGAATTTCTTATTTTAACTTATTTTGATTGACTTCTCATCCTCTCACTCAGTTTTTTTTTGGGAGGGTTGCAAATGAAGGATCAGCTCTTTAGCAATTGCAGTTAAAACCATTAAAGCTCCCTTCCTCCCTGCCCTGTGAGGAGTGCAAAGGATGAGTGTCCACATCTTTCTCCTAATTTCAGCACCTGGGAATAATTCCTGTAGCTTTGACCTCTTTTCCTTTCAGTGCCACTTGCACTTGGAAAGCAAAATTCCAGTCCTGGGGGAATATAAGGAATGTTTTACATCTCAGGACAAAAGCTTCAACACTTTGAGACTAAAAAAGGAAGCAAAACAAGAGTGAGCTCTCTGGACAAGGCAAACAAGTGTTACTTTGTTCTCACTCACAGGCAGCAACTGAAGAGGGTACGAGAAGGTCAAGATAGGCCCATGATTTAAAGGCAGGAGGATGTTTTGGTGACTGAATGAGCCAGGGAGCTTCACTTTCAACTCTTGTTGATATAGAGCATTACACAGAGAGGATGCATGTTAGTGCCTCAGTTTCCCTACTGTAAGGTGGTGAACATGCTGCCTACTCCTGTCACAGGGCTCCTAATAAAGCACTCCTTAATCAAGGCACAAATCTGCAGTGCTGAGTAACCCAACAGACCTTTGGCCATGTGGCATGGCTTTGTGGCCATGCACCTACAAAAGAGTTGTCCCTTGCCTTGCTCCAGGAACAGGAGTTTTACCCTGACCTGGTCACTCACTTTCCAAGGCCAGCTGTAAGGTAGGGCCAACTGTAAGGCAAGGCCAGCAGAAGGGAACTCTGGCAGACCTCAGCATGCCTCACTTGAAGATGATCCACAAAGCAAGGCAAGCTCTCTTTTCCTTTGCTTAACAACAAAGTTTTGGACCTGCTGAGGAACACTGAAGCTTTAGCCAAGTCCATATTGACTATAAAAAAACCTCCCAACTGCCTCTTGGGTATCTTTAAAGGAGCACACAAGACTTCAAGGGCCCAAATACAACACAACTTGCTGTCCAAAAATAGGGTATACCCCTGCTAAAACCTTCCTCTGTTGCAGCTATAGCATTCTCCAGAAAACATTTTATAAGCCAGTCTCCAAGTTTTATGACATGAGCATATAGAAGTGAATATAAATTCTGCTGACCCTTGTTCTGCTTTTTGGCTCAAGGAACTGCTTCTTCTTACATCTTTTTTTCCCTTCTCCACAGCTCCTTAACTAACCACAGGTTATTAAGAAGGAAATTATGTTAATTGAAACCTTCTCAGTACATTATCAGCTTTATGGGAGCATTTGGGGAAGGGGAAGGCAGAAGGCTTAGGGCAGAGGGGATATGCAGGATTAAATCATCCCTCAAAGGAAGGGATTATTTTCCCAGGGTCTCAATTTGCAGCCTGCCTGAATACCACTCAAAATATTTTCTCAAGTGGAGGAGAAAACAGGAATTTGCCACTTGTCTGCCTCTATACTGCTGCCTGTCAGCATTCAGCAAGTATTTCAATTGTAGCTCTTTGCATGCTGCTAGCCCTGCTCATTTAACCTTTAGTCCTTTCCTAGGCTTATCCATCGGCCTTTACCTTCAAATCTTTACAGCCAAGGGCTAATTGAGGGCTGGGCAGGGAGGATGAAAGTGGTGGGGAGGGATAACTTGTGCCAGACTCCAATATTGCAGTTTGGGGGGGAGAGGGGGGAGCAGAGAGGGTGCAAATCTCTGACCACACTTCTCAAATAATTCAATACATCAGCAGCTGGGATTTGTGCTTCCATATCTGGAAGATGATGGGGAAAATTAACACATCTTAAGAAAGAAAAAAAAAAGAGGGAAGGAAGATATCTGTCATCTCAGCTCTCCTCCATGCAGCTGGTGGCATCCTGATACAGGTACCTAATTGCCTGCGGGGCCTTTGCTCTTCTTCTCCCACCTTGGCTGCTCTTCTCCCTGTCTCACATGTCTCCAAGATTAGTAGCTAATGGTTCCACTGTCAAAAGTGCATGTGATGAAAATAAAGCCCAGAGTGCAGCCTGTCAGCCTCAGTAGTGCCTGCTAGATTTTGATGGCAGAGGACCCTGAAAGCCTGCGCCTACTCGGCCTCCTCCCCAGCCGACCACTCAGCTGAGCATCCATCGTGACTCTCCTGGGGTCATGCCCAGCCACCCACTGTATGAGAAATTGCTGACCCTTCCATCACGTGGATGCTTTAATTGTTCTAATTTGTATTTTGTTTCTCTCTACTGTAGACAGTTTGCTGTTATCTGTCTTTCACATGTAATTAATTGTGCTGTCTCCTGACTCATTAGAAACAAACCCCTCTCCTCCCCTTCCCCCCTCTTCCCCAGCCAAGTCACAGTGTGCATTATTTAGGTTAAATCATGTTAAAGTAACTACACAAATAGTAGGTCGAGTTTGCCTTTTGTCTAGGCTAAAACTGCTGCTTTGCTCCTTTCTCAACATGCCAGATCAGGAAAGCCCTTATTGCTGGAAGCTTTCGAAGGAAAACCCTCACCAGACAGAGCAGCCATGCCACTCCAGGAGCAGGGGAAGGTTTTCCAAGCAGAATGCTCATCTAGTAGGTAACAAGAATGAGCTGCTAAACTTTAATAAGGCAGATGTAAAAGTCAGCAATTCAGAGTAAAAATCTTGCCAAGAGGATGTTCATTGTCTAGCAAGAGGTAACAGCAAAAGGAAGGTGAGGTTTGGGTGTTGTTTTTTTCCCCCTCAGTAGCCTATTCTAGCCAGCAAAATGCACATCAAGTGACATCACTTCACACATCCCAGGTCACCCGCTACCATCTGAGCAGAGTTCTCTTGCAGCTACAGCATTGAAACTCAGGTGCTACAATGCAAGTGAAAGCCTCCTGAGCTTTCATTCATTTAAGAACAAAACGAGAGTTTCTGAAGTGATTTCCCTCAGTGCACCAGTTAAAAAAAAATAAATTGAGGATGTGGGTATACAGGTTCAAGCAATCTAAAAACCAACATGAATCATTACCTTGAACTCAAACAAAACCAGCACCAAACTGTCTTAAAGGGTTAGAGTAGTTACGCTAAAGCCTTTAAAATTAATTTATTCACTTTTCTGAGCCAAATCTTAATGTCCTTGTAGACCATTTTCTGGCCTTTCAGATGACCCTTCTGTAGTGGGGTTGCTGAAGGCTGAAGACCAACAGGTGCCAAATGCCACTTCAACGGTGCATAGACGACAATATCGCACCAACAGAGACTCTGTGATCCCTATTCACAAGCTGATCTGGCAATTGGAAAGCCAAAGTGTGATTAGCAGGACTCACTCACCCTTCAACAGCCCTATCTGGCCAGTGCAAAAGCCTGATGGCGAGTGGAGGCTGACAGTGGACTATCGTGGCCTGAATGAAGTGACACCACCGCTCAGTGCTGCTGTACCAGACATGCTAGAACTTCAGTATGAGCTGGAGTCGAAAGCAGCTAGGTGGTATGCCACTATGGACATTGCACATGCATTCTTCTCTATTCCTATAGCACCAGAGTGCAGGCCACAGTTTGCTTTCACCTGGAGGGGAGTCCAATACACCTGGAATCGACTGCCCCAGGGGTGGAAACACAGCTCAACCATTTGCCATGGACTGATTCATGCTGCACTGGAGAAGGGTGGAGCTCCAGAACACCTACAGTACATTGATGACATCATTGTGTGGGGTGACACACCAGAAGTAGTTTTTGAGAAAGGTAAAAAGATCATCCAAATTCTTCTGGATGCTGGTTTTGCTGTCAAAAGAAGCAAGGTCAAGGGACCTTCACAAGAGATCCAATTCCTGGGAATCAAGTGGCAAGATGGTCGTCGCCAGATCCCAATGGATGTGATTAACAAAATAACAACTATGGCCCCGCCATCAACTAAAAAGGACACTCAAACCTTTTTAGGGACTGTTGGTTTCTCGAGGATGCATATTCCATGTTACAGTGAAATTGTGAAACCTCTCTATGAGGTGACCCGAAAGAAGAAGGACTTTAAATGGGGCCCTGACCAACAGAAAGCTTTTGAGCAGATCAAAAAGGAGATTGTGCAGGCAATGGCCCTTGGACCAGTTTGAACGGGGCCAGACATCAAGAACGTGCTCTACACTGCAGCTGGACACAACGGTCCCAATTGGAGCCTCGGGCAGAAAGCACCAGGGGAGACTCGAGGTCGACCCTTGGGATTCTGGAGCCAGAGCTACAGAGGTTCCGTGGCCAACTACACAACAACTGAGGAGGAGATACTTGCAGCATATGAAGGAGTTAGAGCTGCTTCAGAAGTGAAGGCTAAAGAGCATGGTATTGAGTGGATCTACCATATCCCATACTATGCACAGGCCTCAGGAAAGATTGAAAGGTACAATGGTCTGTTGAAAGCTACCCTAAAGGCAATGGGTGGTGGTACTTTCAAAAACTGGGACAAAAATTTGGCAAAGGCCACCTGGTTAGTTAATACCAGGGGATCCATCAATCGGGCTGGTTCTGCTCAATCAGACCTTTTGCATACTGCAGATGGGGATAAAGTCCCTGTGGTATGTGAAAGGAACCTGCTGGGTAAAAATGTCTGGGTCTATCCTGCTTCAGGCAAAGGTAAACCTGTCTGGGGTGTTGCTTTTGCTCAGGGACCTGGACATACCTGGTGTGTGATGATGGAGGATGGTGAAGTACAATATGTACCTCAAGGTAATCTGACTCTGGGGGAGAATCCTTAATTTGACAGTTGGTAAAGTACAGAGTCTATATGTAATATATGGTATGGAATAAGGGGTGGAATGTCCTGGTTTGAGCCAGGATGAAGCCAGTTTTTCTTTTGCTGATTTTTTTTTTTCTTAAGTGAGCTTTCTTTTAACTAGCAACTGCGTGTTCTGCTAGGTTGATAAGACACTGGAATGTTTTTGTAATTGCTGGGCCCTCAAGGTTGCACCTTCACTCTGCCGGCCCAGACACTACGGGGAGATCTGTGCCCCCCCCGTGGGAGGTTGGGTTAGACGGACAGCAAAATGGGCCAAAGGTATTCCATAGATCTATGTAGGCTCGGGGGAAGGTCGGAGATCACAGAAGACAACTTCCTTCCTTCTTCCCTTCCCTTCTCTCCCGTCCATGGCCGGCGTCTGGGGAGGACTCCATCCATCCATCATCGTCGACCCTCGCCCTCGAGCTCTCCTGACCCTCATCACTCTGCGCTTCCTCCAGCAGCAGCTCCGGGATTTCTCGGGACTGTCCGATCTGAGGGGAGTGCTGTGGGAGTTGCTGGGGGTGGGGGGAGGCGAGAAGCTTTTGCCCAACACCTGTATATAATTGCATATATTCTGTTATATAATTCAGTAGTGTCTTAATTAAAGCTGTGTAGTTGAGTTTTCGATCCAGCCAAGTCTCTCTCTTTTTCTCTCTCTCCTTCCCTACCTGGGTGGGAGGGGGAGGGGATCGAGAGCCTTGTTGTCGGACCTGAGTCAAACGGTGACACCCATGCATCATAAATTCCCATGAAGCACGTTTACAGTGGCTGTCCCCAAGTGACTAATAGTAGCTCCTGCCCACACCCAGAGTCACTGACCTAAGGACAGATCAATCCCTCCCCATCATCCTCTTCCCAATTCCTCTTTCAATAGCTGTGCTGTAGTCACAGAAGGAAACAGGCTTTCCCCCCACCTCTCCTTCAAATTAGAAATCTAATTACAAATAATGCAATGGAATTAAGTCAAAAGAGAAAAGGCTGAAGGGAATTCATCCTAATGATTACATAAATTATTGAAGAAAACTATCCTGTGGAAAGCAAGAGGCTGTCTTTGGGAAGAGTACTCAGCTGAGTGCTGGTGAATGTAACTTCAGAAAATAGGCAAGACAAATTGCAGTTGAAAAGACTTTGATGGGGGGCAGAAATGAGGGCTGATCAAGCCCCTGTTATTGCTGCAGAACCCCAGTGGAAAAATATCTGCCTCAGATCTATTTTTCTGTCTTAAGGGTGAGCTTTCATCAAATTACCCACCTGGGAATACAGCAGGTCAGCACAATACTTTAGTCGATACTGGGGTATAGGGGAGACTGAAAAAAAGTCAATTTAGAAATTACAATGTAGACTCTACCTCGAAGGTAGGCTATTTGCTACATATCCTCCCGGGAAACACTTTGCCAAGTGTGTTACAGAAGTGCCTTTTCACATAATCACCAGGTGGGGACATTGCCCCACAGTGAAGCAAGGGCGTGATCAGTGGTGACACATCCGAACATCCACTGCTCAGCCCTCTCCTGGTCAGACACAGCAATCGGTGAGAAGAACGGGGCCATGGCCTCTGCTCATTTACTTGTGCTGCCACATTCCTCTCAAGGGCATTGGGCAAGGCAAAATTACCCGCAAATCCACTCCAGGCTGATTCTCATCTTTCAGCTGTGTGGATGTTCACACAATGAAATGCTGCAAAGTGCTGAAATTCCTCAACGAAACACCCAGGTTTATAGTGGTAGAGTTGTTACAACACCCGTGTCAATAAAAATACCATCTCCCTCTACAAACCTTGCCACCCAGGTGAAACAGAGAGCCATGAGAAACTGAGAAGATAGTGAGTCCTCCAGTAAATATTCCTCATTTGACTTACCACATTTTAGGGTTTACAGACCAGAAAGGACTATTAAGGGTATCTAGATCAACTGATTGCACACAAGCCCCAAAATTCCACCCTCCTCATTTCTGCATCAAGCCCTAATTCTTCTTTGAGATAAATTTTATTTTTAAGCTAGCAGTGCAGATGCAGAGAGTTAATTATTTGGAAACAAATTCACCAGCTTCAATGACAAGTAGAAGAGAACTGGCTTCCAGAAGGGCTGTGCACCCAATCCTTGAAGATCAGGCCACCACCTGGGAGACTTATTTGTGTCATGGTTAAGCAACCACAGCTCAAATAAAAAGGCCCAAGTGTTACCCTGGCCTGCAACAGGTTCCTTGAGTGAGTCACTTTATCTTATTACTCTATTTCACATACTGTACAAAAAGACAAAATTATATAAGAACATAAATCTTTGAGATATGATATTCAAAAACATTTTGTTCAAACTTTTCACTGGCCAGAAGAAGGGGATACCTGAGGGGCTCCCAAAGAGGGCTTGGCCAGCAATTTAACTCATTAGACAACAGAGAAGCTACATAAGAGGAAAGTGGTCAGAAACTAACTTTCATAAGTTTCAGTGCTCTTAGAAAAAAAATAAATACAAGCTGACACCAGGTGAAGCCCCTCTTTCCATTCAAATGGACTCAAGATGAGTCCATCATACAGTCCCACTGACTATGCAGGGGAATGTGGGCAGTGAGAAGTCCATCTGAGAATGAAACATGAAGAATTAGACCTGACCTGAGGAGGCCTGCTGGGTGTGCATGTGTGTGTGAAAAAGGAACTGAAGATGAAAAAGCTGGAGGTAAATCAGAAGGTACCCGTGGTCAGGCATGCCTGGAAAGAGAGGAGAGGGAACACTGCATGCAAAAGTTGATGTTGGAGAAATGTGAGCATGTGCATGTGTCGTGATTTGGGCCCAACACGAGAACAAAGGAACAGCCACATGGCCGCTCACTCAACTCCCTCCACATACACACACACACACACTGGGATGAGGACAAAGCTCATGGGTTGAGACAAAGGACAAGGAGGGTTCTTCACACATTAAAGTCCTGGGCAAAACAGACTCAACTTGGGGAAAAAACAACAATTTAATTTAATACTAACTGAAACAAAAATTCGGAGCTCCCAAACCCCCTTGCTTTCTAACACTCCTCACCGCAGTGGGAGGCTGGGTGTGGCTGGGTAAGGATTCCGAGATCAAGACCCAATAACAAACAAGCTGTTATTGAGCAGGCATTCTTTATTGCAGCGCTGGGCAGCACTGGGGAATTATCCACCATGAGTGCTCCAACGAGTCAGTGAAACACCCCTACTAATATACACCAAAAACCTGCATATTCAGTTCCATGTCAATGAGTTCCCAGAATTCTTTTACATAGTCATTTTATTTCCTGGAATTGGCTATCTTTGTAATTATGCGTGCTCGAGGGTCTCCTGTGGGGTTCTTTGTTGATTCTAGTCCTTTGTCGTCTTTGTCCTGTCTCTGTCCTGGTCCTGTCTCCAGCCTCCCGCTCGTAGATTGCCCAGGTGGGTCAGAATCCATATAACTGTTGTCTGTAGGCACCACAGGTTCTTAGAAGACTTGATGTTATCACAACCTACAGGATGCTTGGCATAGTTGACTGATAGTTTCACAAACACATTGTTTTAAAAGCAACCCTTAGTATAGAGATTCATTATTTTAGTAAACTTTTATTAGGCTATATTTCTATTGAATTTACTAACGAGTATCCTATGATGTATCACTAATCAGACACACACAACACACAGAGCAGGGCTTGCATATGTTACCCCACCCCTCCCTTCTTCCCAGGCCCAAATCACTTTGTTCCCAGTTTCTCTACCTCCTTCCCCCCAGCAGCACAGGGGTACAGGGGATGGGGTTTAGAGTCAGTTCACAGGCTGGTGGTTCTTGCCACGCCATCCTCCTCAGGAAGAAGGATTCCTTACAGTCCTTCCCTGCTTCCCCACGGGGTCCTTCCCATGGGAGAGAGTCCTCCACAAACCTCTCCTTCATGAGTCCTTCCCACAAGGTCAGGAACAAGCTGCTCCAGCGTGGGCTTCTCACAGAGTCACGGGCTGCTTCGGGAACAGCCAACTCCCGTGGCTCTGGGGTCTTTCAAAGCTGCATAATAAGAGTCCCCTGGCAGCAAATCCACTGGCCACAAAATCCAAGTCCACTGGCCAAGTTCACCCCTCCTGGCGCATTCAAGGAATGTTCCACCACATTCCTCCATGAGTGCAGGGGGACAGCTGCCATCTCGCCATGGGTTGCAGGGAAACTTCTACTAGGGCACCTTCTTCCCCTTCTTCCTCACCAACAACCAGCACTGCTCTCCTTCCCCAGCACAGCTCTTCTCCATCTAGTCCTTCTCTGCTCAGGTCTTATATCACTTCTTTCGTATGTTAATCGCTGAGGTGTATCTATTGTCCCTCTAATGGCTCCTTGGCTGGGTTTGGAGCACGGGGAGCTTCTCAGCTTCTTACCGGAGCCACTCCTGGCACCCTTCCCCTGATACCAAAAACCCACCAAACCAAACCAGAACAGCATGAGGGACTGACATCCCTGTGCATCCAAAAACTTCTGTAAATGAAGACACAATCAGTACAGAGGTTTGCAGCTCTGGCTGCACATGCCAGTACATCGTATCTCCAGCACATCTCTGTTAGCCTGGAGGCCACAGTGCTTTTGAAACACAGAATCACTGAATCACCAAGGCTGGAAAAGACCTTTAAGATCACCAAGTCCAGCCTATGACCTAACACCACCACATTGGCTAGACCATGGCACTAAGTGCCACATCCAGCCTTTCCTTGAACACATCCAGGGACAGTGCCTCCACCACTTCCCTGGGAAGTCCATTCCAATGTCTAATCATCCTCTCCGTGAGGAAGTACTTCCTAATATCCAACTGATAGGAGTAGAATATATAGGGTTAACCAGATGGGAATGTATAGCAAGATTGTATCTTTAGAAGTATGTGGTGGTTGCACTTTGTGTAAGAGAACAATGAACAGAAACTAAACCCTGGAAAAAGGGGAACCAGCTTGGTAACAATGTTGACTACGGATTACAGGACCAGAACGGACCAGTGTTGAGGCGAAATTAACCCGGCCCTATTCTATTGAATATGTAATCCCACTAATGAATATGCAACACTGTGTCCCATAAAAGGAGCCCCCTGTGAGCCCCAAAGTGTGCGTGTTTGTGGTGGAGTGATCCCCCACGCACCCAGCACTAAATAAACATACCTACTTTATAACCCTAACAGGTTGTAGAGTCTTGTTTTCTGCATGTCACAACCTAACCCTCCCCTGGAGCAGCTTCAGGCCATGCCCTCTTGTCTTGTCACTAGTTGCCTGGAAAAAGAGCCCAGCCCCCATCTGACTACAACCTCCTTTCAGGTACTTGAAGAGAGTGATAAGGTCCCCCCTGAGTCTTCTCTTCTCCAGGCTAAACAACCCCAGCTCCCTCAGCCTATCCCTATAAGACTTTCCCTCTAGTCCTTTCACCAGCCTTGTTGCTCTCCTCTGGATCTGCTACAGCACCTCAATATCCTTCTTGAAGTGAGGGGCCCGGAACTGGACACAGTACTCGAGGTGAGGCCTCACCAGTGCTGTGTACAGGGAGAGAATTACATCCCTGCTCCTGCTGGCCACACTATTCCTGATACAAGCCAGGATGCCATTGGCCTTCTGGGCCACCTGGGCACACTGCTGGCTCATGTTCAACCGGTTGTCAACCAGTATTCCCAGGTCCCTCTCTGCTGGGCTGCTCTCCAGGCACTCTTCCCCCAGTCTGTAGTGCTGCCTGGGGTTATTGTGGTCAAAGTGCAGGACCCTGCACTTGGTCTTGTTGAATTTCATGCCATTGGCCCTGGCACATCGACCCAGCCTGTCCAGGTCCTCCTGCAGCTTCTTCCTACCCTCCGGCAGATTGATACTACCCCCCCCAGCTTGGTGTCATCTATGAACTTACTGAGGGTGGACTCAATCCCCACATCCAGGTGGTCAATAAAGATGTTGAATAGGACTAGGCCCAGTGCTGATCCCCGGGGGACACCGCTGGTCACTGGATGCCAACTGGATGCAGCACCATTCACCATCACTCTCTGGGCCTGGTCTTCTAACCGGTTTCTGATCCAGTGAAGGGTGCACCTGTCCAAGCCATGAATTGTTAGCTTCTCCAGGAGGATGCTGTGGGAGACTGTGTCAAAGGCCTCACTGAAGTTGAGGTAGACCACATCCACAGCCTTCCCCTCATCCACTAGGCGGGTCACCCAGTCATAGAAGGAGATGAGATTGGTCAGGCAGGACCTTCCTTTCCTAAACCCATGTTGGCTGGACCTGATCCCCTGGTTGTCTTCTACATGCGGCTTGATGGCACTCAGGATGATCTGTTTCATAACCTTGCCAGGCACCGAGGTCAGGTTGACAGGCCTGTAGTTCCCCGGATTCTCCTTTCAGCCCTTCTTGTGGATGGGCATCATGCTGGCCAACCTCCAGTCATCTGGGACCTCCCCGGTCAGCCAGGACTGGTGATAAATGATTGAGAGTGGCTTAGCCAGTTCTTCCGCCAGCTCCCTCAGCACCCTAGAATGAATCCCATCTGGACCCATGGACTTGTTGGGATCTAAGTGGCACAGCAGGTCCCTAACTACTTCTTCCTGGATTACAGGAGGGGGATTCTGCTCCCCATCCCTGTCTACCAACTCAGGAGCTCAGTTGTCCAGAGGGTAGCTAGTCTTTTTGTTAAAGACTGAGGGCAAAGAAGGTGTTAAGTACCTCAGGCTTTTCCTTGTCCTCCGTTACTAAGTTGCCCCCCCTCATCCAATAAGGAATGAAAGTTTTTTATTTTGTTATTAATGTTATTTTTTTTTTTTTTTGTTATTAATGTACTTATAAAAGCATTTTTAATTATCCTTTACAGAGATGGCTAGATTAAGATCCAGCTGAGCTTTTGCATCTCTAATTCTCTTTCTACATGCCCTTACAATATCCTTAAATGCTTCCTGATTCACCTGCCCCTTTTTCCAAAGTCAATACACTCTTTTTTTATTTCTGAGTTCTTGTAATACTTCCCTGCTCAACCAGGCCGGTCTTCCCTGCTGGCTCCGTTTTTTGGCACATAGGGACAGCCTGCCCCTGCGCCTTCATAATTTCATTCTTAAAGTAAACCCAGCCTTCCTAGGCTCCTTTGTTTTTGAGGACTGCTTCCCAAGGGACTCTCCAAACCAGCATCCTGAATAGACCAAAGTCAGCCCTCCAGAAGTCCAAGGTAGAGGTTTTGCTGATGACCCTCCTAACTTCACCACATATTGAAAATTCTATCATATCATGGTCACTGTGCCCAAGACAACCTCCAACCACTACATCTTTCACCAGCCCTTCCCCCTGTTTGTAAACAGTAGGTCTAACAGGGCACTACCCCTGGTAGGCTCACTTACCAGCTGTAGCAGGAAGTTATCTTCCATACATTCCAGAAACCTCCTGGATTGCCCCCTTTCTGCTGTGTTGTACTTCCAGCAGACATCTGGTAAGTTGAAGTCCCCCACGAGAACAAGGGCTAGTGAATGCAAGACATCTCTAAGTTGTTGAAAGAATGTCTCGTCAGTCTCTTTATCCTGGTCGGGTGGTCTGTAGCAGACTCCCACTAGGATATCAGCCTCATTGGCCTTCCCCTTTATCCTTACCCATAAACATTCTGCCTTGGTGTGTCTAACATTGAATTCTAGGCAGTCAAAGCACTGCTTAACATATAATGCCATCCCACCACCTCTCTTGCCTTGCCTGTCTCTTCTAAAGAGCCTGTAGCCATCCATTGCAGCACTCCAACCATGCAAATCATCCCACCATGTTTCTGTGGCAATTATATCGTGGTCTCCCTGGTGCACAATAGCTTCTAACTCCTCTTGTTTATTTCCCATGCTAAGGGCATTGGCATATATACAATTGAGCTGCAGTACAGATATCCTGTCCACTTGCTCACCTAGTAGTGAGCCCTATGTTTTTGTTGCCACATTTATCCCCATTTCCCACCTCAAGTGGGACGGCAGACTGGTGGCCTTCCTTAGGCTCATCTCTGGTAAGTTTGGTTTTGTCCCCATCTCCCTTCAGACCTAGTTTAAAGCCCTTTCCATGAGCCCTGCTAACACAACCAGCATGCACTGATTTGGCCAAGCCTTTACAAAGTTTGGTGGTAGGGACTGCAGGTCCTCCATCTAGACTCCCAGCTTCCCTACACTAGTCCCAGTTGCTTCCCTGCAATGTCTTCTTGACCCCAAAACCAGCATTGGAGACATTTTGTCACAATTTGAAAAGAGAGGCACAGCACAAGCACACAAGGAAAAATCACAAGAGGGCCATCAAAACTCATCCACAGGAGTAACTGCTGCAAAACAAAACCTGTCCTTGACATGGATGTCATATGGCAGCTAATTAGCTAATTGAAGACAGTGAGTCTTCTTCATTTGGCACTCTGCATTAAGCAGTAAAAGCCTGCTTAGATTTCCTTAGCACATTGCTTTGCTGCCAAATGTTTGCTTCCTTAAATACTTGACTACATGTGGAATAAAAAGTCACAGTTCTTTGGGAGCAGACAGACAGGGAGGGATGAGCATCAGCTGGCTCAGGCAGAGCATCAAGCTGGAAAAGAAACTCTGCCTTATTCCTGTAACAAGATATCCATGACATGATGCAAGGCAGACACTGCTCCAGCAGGCTTTGGACAAGGAAGGGTAAGAGCTGAGATCCAGTCCACCTTGTTCTTCACAGGGATGATTGAACTACCTTCAGGAGGGACCAGTCTCCTCCAGGTGACTATCTGAGGACCCAAGAGGACTCAGCTCCCAGTCTGGACACCTCAGGTGCCTTCAAGGACCAAGATGAACCTTGGCCCAAGTGGTTCTCAGCTCATAGCAAAACTGATTTCTTAAGCTCTGAAGTTTTTACAAACTCATTGCTACTCTCTTTTTTGGGGGGGAGTCCGAGGTAGCTGTGGTGGAAGGGCACCAAACTGCAACTGCTTCATTTGTGCAGTAGAAAGAAAAGCTAGCCAAAAAGGAAACCAGGGATGAACATCAAAGTCCACTAACTGGAACATTTACTGCTTGTTAAAAGAAAGCTTACTGAAGGAAAAAAATATCAGTTAAAGGGAAAGTGGCTTCATTCTGGCTCAAACCAGGACAGAACCACAAAGCAATATCTAAGTGTTGTTTCATTTTATTTAGCCTGCTCTGGTGTCTAGTCAAAATGAGAGAATTACAAAAAGATCAAGAGTCAGCAATGCTTTGTTTGTTTGAATTTGAAGCCCCAAAAATGAAAGGGGGGGAGGGGGGAATAAGGCGAAATATAAACTGAAACTAAAGGAGACTTGAAGAAGCCCAAGAGAAAGGGAAACTGAGCTTTGCTGGGGTGTCTTCAGCTGTAACAATTTGAAGGTTGAGCTCACCCCAGAGTGGGAAAACATGCTTTATAATGTAAAAAAGATAAGATCTTCCCTTAGGGGACTGATGAATCTGGTCAGAAGTTTTACTTTCTGAAATAATATCCATAATATCAACCTCTTTTAGTAGAGCTTTTTTTTTGTGGGTACAGCCATACTGCTTTGGATATTAGTTTTCAGGGGAAACTGAGGCTTGCAGCTGGAACCTGAGTTGCCACAGGTTATTTATATATGACTTTGCTGTTCCAAAAAGCTTAAATTTCAGCATTTCTAAGCTAGTGCTTTACCCTCTAGGTCATAATGTTTCTCCAGGGTTATCTCCTCAGTTGCTCAGGATTTTATGTTGAGAAGAATCAGCGTCTTACCAGAAATTTAGAAATTTTCCCCATTCACAAAGCATTTTTTTTCCCTTCCCGCTTGAGGTTTCTGATTCTCAGTGGCTCATTGCTCTGGACTAAGTTATAAGAGCCTCTTGCCAGCCCTATGACACAAGAGTGTCAGTGAAGAAGTGACCGAAAACAAGTCTAGGTAAATGTCTTGTTTGGATGTTTATAATCTGACTCAGCAGCCCAGACCTTGATTTTTGTCTTCTCAAATGAGTGGGTGGGAGGGATGGGTGATAACAGTTCAGAGCAATGCAGTTCCTAGCATCCGTGTCTGAAAGGAGGGATGGTATTTTGCAGTAAGGGCCATCAACATTGTGATATTATTAATTCACTTGCTTGCCCTGTAGCTGTATGTCGCGATCTGCGACCTATTATATCTCCTTTTTGGAGTGAATTTAACTGATCGGGATCTGCCGAGAGGTCCGCACGCAGCGCTCGCCTCTCACAGAGGAGCAGTGAACTTCGGCACTGACTTTTCGGGTGAGACTCTTGTTCAATGCTCACTAGCGTTTCCAGTAACAGCAGCCAATCCCCAATTAGAATTTACGAACACACGGTTTATTGAAGGGAAAAATAAAACAATTTGGGGCAGGAGACTCAAAGAGCTGAGTTTGTGTAGCTTTGCACCCATACATTTGTGTAGAAAGACTGTAAAAACGCCAGGAATCTCATGCCTGTTAGTGCAGCTCTGAATTGGTCTCTCAGCTTCTCAAAAGCCAATTTCGTCTTAAACACAACTTCTCCACTGTGCCAGCACTTCTGGGGTTCTACCACTATTCCATAACCTGGGCAGAGGCTAGGGCCTACACTGCTGGTGTGAGCTTTGGGTAACTGCCAGCAGCATAACTTAGAGAAGCCTCAAGGCTTTGCTAAGCAAGAGTGGGGACCAAACCATCAGAGCAACAGGTCCAGGCTGAAGGAGCTATGGAGGGTCCATCTTTTAGAAAAAAAAGAAAAAGAAATTGTAAATCAAAGCCTGCACTTCAGGCAGGTACCACCACAAATGCATAAGTGATCTGAGGAAAACCAGATGGCCTCCCTTGGTAAAAAAGGACTAACACATAAGGAGTAAACAGGATGGCATTGCTTAGCATAGATAAGGCTTGGAATGTATAGATAAGGCTTAGAATGTATCGATAAGGCTTGGATTGTGAGGGAGGGTGTTGTGTGAGAGGATGTTCCCCCAGAAACACGGAGGAGCTCGGGGCGGGGGGGGGGGGGCAACTATGACAATGATTTCCGGGAACTAATTGTAATAACCCCTCCCTATCCTCAGACACCTAATGTATATGCAACAACATGGATGAATATGTATTACTTTGTGTCATATAACGAGCCTGCCAACAGCTGTAGGGTGTGCCCGCTTATGGAGGAGCGATCCCCCGTGCACCCAGCGCTGAATAAACATACCTTCTTTATAACCTTACTGGTTGTAAAGTCGTTATTCCGCACGTCATTTTGGCAACCCACATGGGACCCTCTCTGCTCGGCTCTGGGAACGACTGGGGAACGGACACCCTAGGCGCGCCCCGGGATCTTCTCGGTAGGGGCTCCGCTCCCAGCCGTTCACTACGGGAGCAGACAAGGACCATCTACATTGCGGACAAAGGTATGTTTACTGAATAAGTAGCTGCAGCATGGGCTGCTGGTAAGGCGCGCAGAGACGTCTGGCGCACAGCGTAGTCCCAGGTGGGGTACCCAGGTAGGGGTCGTCAGTATGCGGGTAGAGGGACAAACGGGGTGTGACGGAGGACATGCATACTTCCAATGACTGTATAAGAGGAGGTTTGCGGTAGGGTTGCTGTCTGCAATGCTTCCTGCCGGAGCACCACTGCTTTACACCGTAGTTAGAGTGTGACAGGAGTGAGGGGCAGGACGTGCATACTTCCGAAGAGGGGGTTTGCGGTAGGGTTGCTGCTGGCAATGCCTCCTGCGGGGCACTCCTACTCTAAGATGGCCCGGAGTGAATGAGAGCTCTCGGTGTGCGTGTGTGTGAATGAAGTGTGGCTGAGACGCGCAATTAAGCACGGAGCGAGTGTGCAGTTCTGATCCGCGGTTCCGTAGCTCCGCGAGGGGCGCGGCCGGAGACGAACGAAGCGAAAGCGTTAAGAGATCGCTGTGTGAGTGTGTAACATGGGTTGTTAAAGAAAAGAGATCTCTGTTTCAAAAGGTAAGGGGAAAAAAAAAAAAAGGAAAAAAAAGAAAAACCCCCAAAACAAAGTTTGGACTGTCTTAGCAGTAACATATCAACTCCATGTATAGTATGAATTATGAATACTATTGTTGTGGAATTACTGCTTTGTGAGTGATACTGTTACTGGCAGCTGTTGCAATTGGAGTAAGTTGTTGAACTTTGGGATATAACTGGGGGAGGGTTCCAAACGCAGAGAAGTGAGGAACTAAAAAGAGGAAACAAAAATGGGAAATACCCAGGAAAAAGAAATCCTAAGGAAAAGCCCCTTAGGATGCATATTAGCACATTGGAAAGATATTGCTGGGTCCAAGAGCACTGAAAATAAAAAGGCCCTTATTAAGTACTGCAATCAGTGGTGGCCACTTTATAGACTAGAAAATGAGGCAAAATGGCCACTAAATGGGACCTTAGACTATAATACCCTTCTACAATTAATGTTGTTCCTAAGAAGAGAAGGGAAGTGGGATGAAGTATTGTATGCAGATATGTTTTTCACCCTCCAAAATCATCCTGATTGGCAAAGGGACTGTGGTCTAGTCCCACCACAAGACCCCTTGGTACTTGCTTTGGAAAGGGAGAATAACAGGGAGTTAAAAGGAAAATTAAAACGGCGTTGCTCAGCATGTAGTATTGGACAAAGGTGCACAAAAACTGAGAAGCGACGCCAGGTATCAGAACCTGATTTAACAGACTTGTTTAAACCTCCTCCATGACGGCCCCCTCCCTCGTGACCACGGGAACAGGATGTGGGTCAGACTCAGATCCTACTCCTACCCCTTCTCCCCCGGGTAGTCCAGTATCCTCTCACACCAGGAGCAAACCTGCCCAGACAGTCTTACAGGCACCCCTCCGGGAGGCAGTAAGTCCAGAAGGGGGAACCATGCTGATAAAAGTGCCCTTTTCAAACATGGATTTAGAAAGTTGGAGGAAAGTTGTAAGAGAGTTTCGGAGTGACCCAGTAAGTGTAACCAGGCAATTTCAGTTTATTGTGAAACAGCATAACCCTGATTGGAGTGACATACAATTATTGCTGGATTGTTTGACAGAGACAGAAAAACAGCTAGTCCTGAAAGCAGCAGGGGATTTAGCAGCAGACCAATGCCAAATCAAAGGGGAGGAGGTCAAGGACTGGTTTCCAGTTCAGGATCCAGGATGGAACCCAAATAGTTCCGCCCAAATGAAAAGATTACAAACATACCAAGAATGGATTCTAAGGGGAATGGAAAGGGCTATGCCTAAGACAATAAATTGGTCGGCATTATATGCGATCCAGCAAGGCCCCTCAGAGACACCGTCTGAGTTCCTGGATCGTCTAAGGGAAGTAATGCGTCAAAACGCCCCTGGATCCAGGGTCTGAAGTAGGGATACAGCAGTTAGTGTCATTATTCTTGGGGCAATCGACAGGGGATATTAGGCATAAACTACAAAAGTTACGCCCCACAGAAAACAGGAATTTGGAGGTATTGCTAGACAAGGCCCGGAGAGTGTTCAGTAACAGAGAGGAGGATTATAGGAAGGGACAAAGGAAAGTGGTGGCAGTTGTGAGTGAAGAACGAGAAAAGAAGTTTAAGAAAAGACCACCTCTAGCTAAGAATCAGTGTATGTTTTGTAGAGAAAGGGGACATTGGAAGGCTGATTGCCCAAGGCATAAACAAGGGGGTCAAAGGGAGAAGGTAGTGGCATTTGCAGATGAGGACTGACGGAGACCTGGAGAATCTACCATAGCAGATCCACTGGTTATAATAGAGCTAGGGAGAGAACAAAGGGAAGTAGAATTTCTGGTGGATACGGGAGCAACTTACTCAGTTCTGAATCAAGCTCTGATGCCTTTGGGAGAAGAATATGTTATTGTAAAAGGAGCTACTGGCCAAAGTGAAAAAGCATATTTTTGTAAACGATTAAAATATAAATTGGGAAAACAGATGGGGGTCCACAAATTTCTATATTTGCCTGGCTCCCCTAAATCTCTTTTGGGGAGGGACAATTGGAAGCCATTATTAAATTTAAGAATGGAGAAGTGACTCTGGAAGTAAATGATCAACAATATGTACAAACAATGAGTTTACTTTTAGCAGATCTTCCAATAGAAGGAAAGATGAGTGAGGAAATTAGCAACCAGGTATACCCAGGAGTATGGGCGACAGGCATACCAGGGTGAGCTAAAAATGCCATACCAGTCACCGTGAAATTGAAAGAGGGACAAAGACCGGTAAGAATAAAACAGTATCCTCTAAAGTGGGAGGCTCGGGAAGGCATTCAACCCATTATTGAGAAATTTTTAAACCAGGGATTATTAAAGGAATGTGAATCTGACTTTAATACTCCTATCCTTCCAGTAAAGAAACCAGATGGATCTTAGGGAATTGTACAAGACCTGAGGGCAATCACCAAAATAACTGAAGACCTGTATCCCGTAGTAGCTAACCCCTATACCTTGCTGTCGCGATCTGCGACCTATTATATCTCCTTTTTGGAGTGAATTTAACTGATCGGGATCTGCCGAGAGGTCCGCACGCAGCGCTCGCCTCTCACAGAGGAGCGGTGAACTTCGGCACTGACTTTTCAGGTGAGACTCTTGTTCAATGCTCACTAGTGTTTCCAGTAACAGCAGCCAATCCCCAATTAGAATTTACAAATACACGGTTTATTGAGGGGAAAAATAAAACAATTTGGGGCAGGAGACTCAAAGAGGGTAATTGAAAGACATAGATCTGTAAAATATCTTTAAGACACCAAATACCAAGAACTTACATATGCTCTAATACTTATATATAGATAAGCCTTATTTACACACCTAGATTAATTATTATCACCACACAGAGGGGAAGAGGAAAGAGGGATATGCCCGACGCTTGTCCCGTACAGGGTCACGGTTTGCGTGCAGGTAAGTGAGACAGGAACACCTCAGGGAGAGAATTACACCCCAAAATACAATCCCTTACTTTGTTCCTGAGATAGTCTAGGTACTTTTACCTAGCAAAGGGTGAGGCAGGACAAGCCGGGAGCCGGGACTAGCAGGTAAACAGGAGCTGTTGCCATTTTCCCACCACTGCTCCTCTCTAGCTAGCAGCTAGCTGCCTTCCCCTCATGGCGTCCGAGTTGTTGTTTTCTGGCAGAGGAGGCAGGCAGGAGAGGGTTTAAAGTGCCACGTGCAGCAGCCATCTTTAAGCCAATTATGACTGCTGACCTAAAGGGCATATTATATTTGTGTGAGGAAAGGTCTGGTCCTTCACACTTCACCCCGTGGCCTTTGGGGCAGCAGGCTTTATAGTCTCTGGTTTTAGGAAAATAATCCAGTCTTTGGCCACAAAGTGTTACTTTGTTTCTCTCCCTGGAACTCCAGCTCATGTCAGGCTATTATGTGAAAAAGTCCTCTTTGCAACATTGTATCTATCTCCCTCTTATGGGTGTGTGTAAAAAGTGTTAAAGAACCAAAACAAATAGCAGTAGCAACATTTTCTAGTATCAAAGTGAAAATTCCTTTGGTATTTGTTAGAAATGAATGGTAGTGTTGATTTTGCATTCTAGTGTTAGAAATGTAGTGTTTGGTTTGGTTCACATATATATATATTCTAGTGTTAGGAACATATAGTTTGTTTGACCACATTTATATTAGGACCACATATAGGAATATATAGTTTGTTTGAGATATATATTTTAGTGTTAGGAATATAATTGTTTGTTTGAGATAAGTGAGATATCTACACATTCCGATGACACCTGGAGTGGTTTATGGGCCAAGAAACTGAGGGACTTAATTGGGCTCTATCTGGGGGATCTGAACATGGAGAAGGATTTATGGCCCAAGATAAGGCCGAACAAAGCTACTTCTATGTTGCTCCTCAGGGCAGGATGACACCAGTAGATTGTTAATTGGGAAGGCAGCCAAGGGGGCAAGAAAGGTCAAAATTTTACCTTAAAAGGTAAAAAGTAAACTGCTAGAATGGAATGTGTAAACAGGGGCGGGAAACTTATAGGATAATTTGAAGCGTCGGATAGGCTGTAAACCCTGGAGTACCCAGCCAGTGGGGAAACAGGGGAGGGAACTTTGCGTCGGGAATAGGGAATATAAACCGCTATTCACCTTGCTATGGGTGTGCCTACTTGCTTAGGTCACCCATTCTTGCAAGAATGTAAATAAACTGTGCTTCGCTGAAGGATCTGTGTGGGCCTGCTCATTGGCGCGACAAACGTTTCTCACAAATCTGGGGGCTCGTCCGGGATCAAAGTCATCATCCAGGGAGTCGTCGTCTCCGAAGAACGGAAAGGTGCACCCCGTTGATTTCAGCGGTTCTGTGGATCGGCGGCGCTGGCTCCAGGGAGACCGACCAAGACCTGAGACCGGTTATAAACAGATCCCACGAACCACAGAGGGGGGAAATAAAGGATAAAAGGAAAGTAGGCGCCCTGATATCGACCAGGCAGACTCTGTGCACGGACCAAGGTGAGAAAATTGACTGTTAAGTATTGCCTTGGTGGTCGGGGCCGGGGTGAGAAAACTGACTGTTAAGTATCACCCTGGTGGTTTGAGACTCGTGTGTGTGTGTGAGCGAGACGTACATTGGTACGAAGCGAGTGCGGAGTCCAACTTCGCGGTTCTGTTCTTCCGCGAGGAAAACAGCCGGAGAAGGACGAAGCGAGAGCAAAAGAGTGCAAGGAGAGTCTCGGGAATGAAATAAAAGCGCTAGGCCTAGGGAGGATAAGGGAATATCCTCGGGAGCAATTCCTCCAGACAGTCCTTTAGGGAGGATGCTGCAGTACTGGGAAGTACTGGGAAGACATGTCAGGTACTAAAGGGAAGAATAAGAAGACGATGATAAACTATTGTGTGTTTATCTGAACATGGGAGCCCATACAGGGGTGTCATGTATTTTGGCTGAAGTATGGGTCGGATAATAGCTGGCTGTGCCAGGATTTGCTTTTCTGTGTGAATGGAAAAATTCTTTTTTCTTTGGAGGAGTGTGAGTATGTTCTGTGCTGGATTATAGAGCATCCCCAGGACCGTCCTGTTAACTCTCCCCCACCTCCTCACAACCCTAAGCCCCAGGAGAGTGTTGTAAATCATTCCTCTACTTCACACACTCCTGTGAGTTCCTCCCCCCCTTTACAGCACCCTGAGCACTGTGACAGCACTTACAAGGAAGCTGCAAGTGCTGCGAGTGCTTCCCCTTTGACAAATTTTTCAAAATTGAGAAGAGAATTGGAACAATGTAAAAGAGATTTGGAGAGTTTTTTCATACAAGGGGGCAACCACTGACAGGCAGGCTCAGTGGAAGTTATGTTTCCCCTCCGGGAAGTACCTCTTGGTCCCGGACAGGTGGGATGTGTCAGTGCCCCGCTGACAAGCACTGAGGTACGGAACTTTAAAAAGTAAATGAAATCATTGGTTGAGGACCCTGTCGGCTTATCCGAACAATTAGATCAATTTTGGGGTCCTAATTATTATTCCTGAGCAGAATTAATGTCCATCATGAATATTTTGTTTAGTGGAGAAGAACGGGGAATGATTAGACAGGCGGCTCTGCAAGAATGGGAAAGGAGAACCCCCCCCCAGGCAAGGGGTAGTTTTTGCAGAGCAGAAATTCCCCAATGTGGATCCCAATTGGGATAATAATAACCCTGTACACCGGAATAATATGAAAGACCTGAGAGAACTAATAATACAGGGAATTAAAGAGGCTGCCCAAGATCCCAAAATTTTGTTAAGGCATTTGAACTCCAGCAAGGAAAGGATAAATCCCTATCAGATTTTTTATACAAAGGTTACGGGATCAAATGAGGAAATATTTGGGCATGAACCCTGAGGATCCGGTGGCCCAGGGTTTGTTAAAAATACATTTTGTTACTAAGGCATTGCCAGACATTCAAAAGAAGGTGCAGAAAATAGAAGGCTGGAGTGAAAAACCGCTTGAAGAGTTATTGAGAGAAGCACAAAAACTGTACGTGAATCGGGAAGAAGCAAAACAGAAACAGAAGGTTAAAATAATGGTTTATACAATGGACCAGGTTGTGAAGCAGAGACTCGAACCCATAGTGCAAGAGAGAGAGAGAGAATGGAAACAGAGCCGAGGAAAGAGAGGACGGAGAATGAGAGCGAGAAGTGCAGAATGAAATAGAAAATTATCAGGGCAAGGATTGTCCGGTAACCTCCCTTCAGCTGGATGTTTTAACTGCGGCAAGCTGGGACATTTTAAAAAGCAGTGCCCAGACTTGAAGAGAGAAGGGAGGGTGATGTCAGTGATGCATCTTGAAACTCAGGGGTTCTCTCAGTCGCACCCAGAGCCCTTGATAAATATAAAGTTGGGACCCCAGGAAGAAGAGGTAATCTTCTTGGTGGATACAGGAGCGAGCAGAACTTCTTTTAAACTATGTTCCTCCTGGGCTAAAATTAACCTGTCAATTAGTGTTTATTGCAGGAATAGAGGGAGAAAAGTTTGGAGTTTTTACATTTGAACCTACAACGCTTAAAATTGGAAATAGAAAAGCCCAGGGACAGTTGCTATATGTTCCTGAGGCAGGTGGTAACCTATTGGTCAGGGACATGATTATATGATTGGGCTTGTAAATCAGAACTCACTCAGAATGTATGGTTATTTCTATGAATGTGTTAAAAGAACAAGCTAAGGCTGGAATAGATAAGGGAACGGCAAGAAATAAAACAAGCCACAAATTCACTTTTAAATTTTTTTTGGGTAAACAGGGCCTACGGGTCTCAAAGACAAAACTCCAATATGTGGAGAAAGAGGTTAAATATTTGGGACACCTTATTTCAGAAGGAAAGTGGAGAATTAACCCTGAAAGGATTCAGGGAGTTGTAAATCTGCCACTTCCCCGGGCAAAAAAAAAGGAATTGAGAAAATTTCTAGGTTTAATTGGATATTGTCGCCTGTGGATCAAAGCCTATGCACAAAAGACAAAATATTTATATCTCAAATTATTAAAAGAGGAACCTGATGTTTTTATTTGGACTAATGACGAAGTAAAACTAATCAAAGAACTGAAGCAGAGTCTAATAATGGCCCCTGTCTTGGCTCTGCCATCCTTAGATAAACCCTTTTGTCTGTTTGCCACAGTGGATAAAAGAGCAGCTCTGGGAGTTTGTATCTAAGAATGGGGGGGGAAGCAACAGCTGGTGGCTTATCTGGCTAAACTTTTAGATCCAGTATCCCAGGGTTGGCCAGAATGTGTGCAGGCAGTGGCAGCAACTGCCCTTTTGGTAGAAGAAAGCAAGAATTTAACTTTTGGGGAGAAATTAAGTGTAAGCACACCACATCAAGTAAATCCTGCCTCCTTTTTATGGAAAGGTGATAATGAAAACTCAGAACATAGTTGCTTGGACCTAATAAAATACCAAACCAAGGTCCGACCAGATCTTAAGGATATACCTTTGTATGCAGGACTTCAGTTGTTTATAGATGGTTCTGCAAAAGTAATTCAGGGAAAGCGGCACAATGGATATGCTATTGTAGAAGGGATAAGCACTAAAGTAAAAAAAAAATGGGGCGGTTACCTAATAGATGGTCAGCCCAAACATGTAAGTTATATGTTTTCAATCAAGCACTACTGATGCTAGAAGGCAAGAAAGGAACAATTTATACTGATTCTAAATATGCCTTTGAAGTAGTGCATACCTTTGGGAAAATCTGGGAGGAGAGAGGACTGGTAAACAGTAAAGGGAAGGAGTTGGTCCATGGAGAACTTATTCAGCAAGTGCTGCAAAATTTGATGTTGCCAGAAGAAGTAGCAGTAGTGCATGTTAATGGGCACCAGAAAGGAAGCTCCCCACAAGCTAGAGGTAACAAGCTGGCAGATAAAATTGCTCGAGAAGCGGCCATGCAATCAGAAGTAATAACAATGAATTGTCTCATTCCTGAGATGCCAGCTCTAAAGACAACTCCAATTTTTGAAGAAAAAGAGGCAATTAAGAAACTGGGGGCAACAAAACAAAATGGAAAATGGTTACTCCCAGATGGTAGAGAAATGTTAAATAAACAAACCATGAGGGAAATATTAGCTGTTCTGCATCAAAGTAGCCATTGGGGAACACAAGCCATGTGTGACCTGGTGCTACGAAAATGGGATAGTGGAAAACATTGATTCAGATCAAGGAAGTCACTTTATCTCCAAAGTGTTGCAAGATTTAATGAACAGCCTGGGTAAACTAAATTGCCTTGGACTAAGTGTCAAAGACATAAGGGTGTCACCTTATGAAATGCTGTTTGGACTATCATATTTAGGCAAAGGTGATGGACTTCCACAGTTCAAAACTAGAGATGTTTTTCTGAAGAACTGTATACTCGGGTTGTGGTCTTCTTTGTCCTTCCTTAGGCACCAAGGGTTCTTGGCGCAGACTCCGCCCTTGGAATCTGCAGAGCATCGATGCCAGCCTGGAGACTGGGTCCTGGTTAAATCTTGGAAAGAAGCCAAACTCTAACCAACCTGGGAAGGACCATTTTAAGTTCTGTTGACTACAGAAACTGCCATCTGGACAGCTGAGAAAGGGTGGACTCATTATACCCGACTCAGAGGACCAGTAGAGGCTCCACCTGAGAAGGAACAGTGGCAGGCCTACCCAGCTGAAAACCCCTTGTGCCTTAAACTGAAGAAGCACTAGAATTGATCCATGTTAACTGATGAAGTAGAGTTTGTAGTAATTCTGGTTATTGCAGTTATTGGGTTAATGTTTATCTGTTGTGTGGAAAAACATCGGTTCTGTGGGCATAAAAGGAGAAGAGAACCTTTTAGTGAAAATGAGGGGGATCATCATAATAGTGAGTTGTCTGTGGATCCAAAAGTAGTAACCTTGACAGAGGTCAAGGATATAAAGCAAACCCTTTAAATTGAAACTGGATATGGAGATACAAATGCCTGGGTAGAATGGGTCAAATATACAGTGCGAAGTTTGCCATGTTTGTGTTTCAGGGAGGCCTATGAAACAGATAGTTCCTTTTCCATTGGGGTGGAGCAAAGACCCACAGGGAATGAAATGCATGATTGCTTTATATCAAGACACAACTGCATGGGGTGATGAGGCTTGCAAGTCTCTATCACTGCTTTTTCCTGCTGTATAGATCAAAGACCTCAGTGTGCCTCCTGCTTTCTCTGTAGTGCCCGGTAACCATACAGCTTGTCTCTCACGACAAGATGTGAATGCTGCCAGGTATCTCGGAGCTTTGGAGATGTGTATTGAGTCACTGAATGTGACTGGTGACAAAGCAGGAAACTACTCAGCTATGAGTGTCCCCAGAGCAGATCTGTGGTGGTATTGTGGAGGAAAAATTCTAAGGTCTATGCTCCCTTACAATTGGAAGGGTACGTGTGCTCTTATTCAATTGGCCATTCCATTCACCCTGGCATATGTAGAAGAGCCTCATGTTGAGAGACAGAGAACAAAGAGAGGTCTAGGAATATCATTTGATGATAAGATTTACATTGATGTTATTGGGGTTCCTAGGGGAGTTCCTGATGAACACAAAGTTAGAAATCAGATAGCTGCAGGATTTGAGTCCTTCCTGTTCTGGTGGGTAACAGTCAATAAAAATGTGGATATGAGGGATGCAGTCAAAGGAATTGTAAAACAACTAGATGCCACCAGTAGGATGGCATGGGAAAATAGAATAGCATTAGACATGATACTGGCAGAAAAGGGGGGTGTATGTGTAATGATGGGGAATAAGTGCTGTACTTTTATTCCAAATAATACTGCCCCTGATGGTACAATAACTAAGGCACTGCAAGGACTCACTACTCTGGCAGATGAATTAGCAGAAAATTCAGGAATAGATAGCTCACTCACTGGATGGCTAGAGTCTTGGTTTGGGAAATGGAAGGGGATGATAATTTCCATTTTAACATCCCTAATTATAGTGACAGGAGTATTAATCGCAATAGGATGTTGCATAATTCCATGTGTACGAGGTCTTGTTCAACATCTCATTGAAACTGCCTTATCAAAGCAAATGCCTCTAAAGCCGCCGTCATACACTGACACAATGCTATTATTAGATGAGCAAAATCTAGAAGAAAGATGTGAAATCATGTTGTCTGAACTAGAGGCGTCTTACAAAACAACCTGAGATAATGCAAAAGCAACAGTAGGGTAAATAAAAGAAGGGGGAATTGTTAGAAATGAATGGTAGTGTTGATTTTGCATTCTAGTGTTAGAAATGTAGTGTTTGGTTTGGTTCACATATATATATATTCTAGTGTTAGGAACATATAGTTTGTTTGACCACATTTATATTAGGACCACATATAGGAATATATAGTTTGTTTGAGATATATATTTTAGTGTTAGGAATATAATTGTTTGTTTGAGATAAGTGAGATATCTACACATTCCGATGACACCTGGAGTGGTTTATGGGCCAAGAAACTGAGGGACTTAATTGGGCTCTATCTGGGGGATCTGAACATGGAGAAGGATTTATGGCCCAAGATAAGGCCGAACAAAGCTACTTCTATGTTGCTCCTCAGGGCAGGATGACACCAGTAGATTGTTAATTGGGAAGGCAGCCAAGGGGGCAAGAAAGGTCAAAATTTTACCTTAAAAGGTAAAAAGTAACCTGCTAGAATGGAATGTGTAAACAGGGGCGGGAAACTTATAGGATAATTTGAAGCGTCGGATAGGCTGTAAACCCTGGAGTACTCAGCCAGTGGGGAAACAGGGGAGGGAACTTTGCGTCGGGAATAGGGAATATAAACCGCTATTCACCTTGCTATGGGTGTGCCTACTTGCTTAGGTCACCCATTCTTGCAAGGATGTAAATAAACTGTGCTTCGCTGAAGGATCTGTGTGGGCCTGCTCATTGGCGCGACAAACGTTTCTCACAGTATTTATGTAAAACTTAGAACATCTATAGTATCAACATACAGTCTTTCCCTTTCTGTAAAGGTATTTGTATTCCTGTCCATGAGAAACAACATAAATTAGATACAGCATATTATCCATTTAACATTAATGATATGGGGTTTCCCATTTTCATCCACTGTTTTCCAGGTGTTAAGATTAAAGGTGTTTTGCAAAGTTAAACGGACTTTCCCAATGTTAGGTAGATTAGCCAGGACAGTTTGCCCTGGCTGTAGTCAATGTTCCACCTTCTTTAGAGGTTTTTTGTCTTTCATATCTGTTTGTTGAGGAGCTGAAGGGAAAAAGGCATTTAGGTGGGGACACCCATTAGCCCCCCATCGGTTATTAATGGTGGTAACTGCATGATTCATCCATTGGTCCCAATGGGACTCTTGGCGACGAATTATGATGTTCGTGTGAGGAAAGGTCTGGTCCTTCACACTGCAGCAGTTAGAAACAGGGATAGCGACTCAGTTAATTCCCATTTCTTATATGACACTTTGATTACTTAGAATATTTTAATAATTATACTTAATCCTTCCCCTATTAACTTTTCTTTTTACTTGTGAGGCAAATACATTGAGCAAGTGTAGGTAAAAGTGAACAATGAATATGAAGAAGATGGTGAAATAACATGGGTGGGAGTTGAAGAAAAGGAAAACTTTGGTAAAGTTTGATTGGAAAGACTTTGAATGAAAAGAAAGTTGTCCTCACCTTCCCCCAAAATGTAATTATTTTGTCGAAGAATGAAAATGCACAGAAATTGGAGTGTTTTTCAGGCTTCAAACATCCACAGAAAAATTTATATTGCCTATTTGACCTGGACAGGCTGGAGAGTTGGGCGGGGAGAAACTTGATGAAATTCAACAAGGGCAAGTGTAGAGTCTTGCATCTGGGGAAGAACAACCCCATGTACCAGTACAGGTTGGGGGCTGACCTGCTGGAGAGCAGTGTAGGAGAAAGGGACCTGGGGGTCCTGGTAGACAGGAGGATGACCATGAGCCAGCAATGTGCCCTTGTGGCCAAGAAGGCCAATGGCATCCTGGAGTGCATTAGAAAGGGTGTGGTTAGTAGGTCAAGAGAGGTTCTCCTCCCCCTCTGTTCTGCCTTGGTGAGGCCACATCTGGAATATTGTGTCCAGTTCTGGGCCCCTCAGTTCCAGAAGGACAGGGAACTGCTGGAAAGAGTCCAGCACAGAGCCACAAAGATGATGAAGGGAGTGGAACATCTCCCTTATGAGGAAAGGCTGAGGGAGCTGGGTCTCTTGAGCTTGGAGAAAAGGAGACTGAGGGGTGACCTCATCCATGGTTACAAATATGTAAAGGGTGAGTGTCAGGACGATGGAGCCAAGCTTTTTTTCAGTGATGTCCAGTGATAGGACAAGGGGCAATGGATGCAAACTGGAGCATAGGAGGTTCCATGTGAATATCAGGAAGAACAACTTTCCTGTGAGAGTGACAGAGCACTGGAAGAGGCTGCCCAGAGAGGTTGTGGAGTCTCCTTTGCCGGAGACATTCAAAACCTGCCTGGACAAGTTCCTGTGTGATGTGCTCTGGGTGATCCTGCTCTGGCAGGGGGGGTTGGACTAGATGATCTTTCGAGGTCCCTTCCAACCCCTAGGATTCTGTGATTCAGGGAATTTAAATGAAAATAAACATGCTTTTTTGGCCACATTTGGCTAGATATGAGAGATGACTGGCTTTTTGTTTTGTTTTGTTGTTTTGTTTGATATTTTTTTTCTAAACTGACACCATTATTAAACCGAGTCCAAACTGAAGATTTATAAGCATTCAAGTTCCTCCCATTGGTTTGATTTAGGACTTTGAAACTCCAGGCAGGCCAGGGAGGAGACTGACTCCAGTGGGCAGCAGGTGCGGCAGCCACCACACTGCCCTGGCCTTGCTGCTCATCCTGGACTGTCGCTAGACTGTTGGGAATGAAGGGGTTTTTGGTTGTGCTTTGTCTTCTTCATTGCAAATTAGGCTGTCTGGCTGCTGGCTATCTTCTTGTGCTCACCACTGACTTGCCTATTAGCACTCCAATTCCTGTAATTTCAGGTCCAGCTCTTGCAGTGGTGTAAAAAAAAAACAAAACTCAGGGCTTTTCTTTCTTTTCTCTTGCTACTGGCATGTAGGTTTGCTCTAGTCTTAAATAGTGGATTTGTGGCCCCATGGTGACTCAAAGCCTTGGGGTTTTTTTGAATTTCTAACCCGGGTGCTGAGACAGCTAATAATGGGGAGTTGGGGAAGGCAAATGGCCTTAAAACACCCCTAAGGGTGATAACATAATGAGAACCACCAGCTAAGACAAGCACTGAAGCCTTGCACCAACACCCATCCACTTCATGGCTGGGAGATGTGGGAATGAGATTGATTGCTGGCTCCGTGTGCTTTTACGTTCACTTGAACATCTTCCCATTGTAGTAACATTAAATATAAAGACTGAGGAACTTGACCTGGTGGGTACCCACTCTTGAGAATACAAATGTTCAGCTGTAGGCAATATCTCTGTTGCAGCAGTGCTGTGGAAGCAATTAGGTAGAGGGTAATGGATGGGCTGCAGTAAGGTAGGAGGTAATGACTACACAGAGGTACTTCGTGGTGAGATCATAAACCACAAAAGCAGTGTGTGGATGGCCTGGTGATGTAATCCAAAAACCTGTGGTGGAATTCATTTCACAGAGGACTTTTCCTGGTTTGAGCCAGGATGAAGCTGATTTTCTTTTTACTTATTTTTTTTCTTCAGCGATCTCTCTTTTCAGCAGCACACTTGCTGAAAGTAGCAGCAAGTTTTCCAGCTAGTGGACTGATAAGGTCTGAATGTTTATAGATACTGCTGAGAGATCAAGGACACTTTGCTCTACTTGTTGAATTTGCTGCTTTGGACACTAAAGGAGCAGAAGACTCGTATCCACAACATACATGTAGGGAGGAGCAGACTAGACAGACAGCAAAATCAGCAAACCGAAGTATTCAGTTCCACATAACTACATAGCTTTCAGTATAAATTCAGGGATCACGGAAGTCAAGCCCTCTTTTGCTTCTCTTCTGACCATGGGTGGCGTCAGGGCAGGACTCTGTCCATCACCATTGATCCCTCGGCCTGTGCGTTCCTGATCCTCATATCTCTACTCTCAGTTCCTGTTTTGCCCTGCTGCTATCTCTGGCAGCAGTCCAGGACATCTCAGAACTGCTCATAGCTAAGGAGACTGCCATGGGAGTTATTGGGGGTGGGGAGAGGCAGTAGGGGTTTTCCACATTCCTGCACATATTTATATATATTTGTACATATTTTCTTTTACCATTAGTATTTAATTAAAGCTGTCTAGTGTTTTAAATCCCTGTCACAGTTTGACTCACGATTGACAATTAAACCAGCGACAATAAGGCTCTTGATCCCCTCCCCCTGCCATCCAGGTAGGGAAAGGAGAGAGAGAATAAAGAGAGAGAGACTTTCCGGATTGAAAACTAAATGGTCCCGGACCGCTGCCAGAGATAGCAGCAGAGTAGACAGAAACTGAGCTTTTGATCTAAATAGCATTGTTTCACTAGGGATGCTTCTGCTGAATGTTTATAAGGTACTGTGGACGCCTAGAGTGATCACAATCCATTCCCCCAAAGGCAAGGTTGCTGCCACCACTGCTGCTGCAAAGACTAAGGTGACTCCTACTCAAAGCAAACAGGAAAAAGTTAATCCTATGACTAGGAGCAAAGCAAAGAAACAGACACCCAAAACCACAAGAACAAGACCTCTTCTAGATCCAAGTTTAACAGCAGAGGACTCCTTTTTAAAAGGGATCTTAAAATACGTAATTGAAGGAGCAGGCCCTTCTCAAGAAGATGGAGGAGCAGGCCCTTCTCAAGAAGATGAGGATGAGGATCTTGTCCAACCGTTCTCTCTAAAGGAAACGCACCTCATGAGAAAGGACTTTACCTGCAATGAAGGTGAGCCACTTCTTTGTTGGTTGATCTGATGGTTTTATAGTGGGGCTGATAGCTATGACGTGGACGAAAGAGAAGCCAGGCAGTTTGAATCCCTGGCCAGAGATGTTGGTATTGATAGAGCACTTGGTAGTAAGATGGGAACTGTTGAAGAATGGCTTGAGCAGCAGGGCCATGGGCCCCTGCTATCTCCTTGAGAGGCCTTGAGAGTGTAACACAAATAGCAGCTGTACAAGCAATCTCTTTTTTTAGCCTAACACAAGTATAAACAATCTCTCTGTTAGCTTAAACTAACTCAAGGACAAGGTAGAGAAGTAGAATAATAGAAAACAAGGAAGAACCCTGGAACTCAGATGTGTGTTACTATCCAGTAAAATCACTGCAAGTAGTTACCATCCAGTGAAATCACTACAAGTAGTTACTATCCAATGAATTCACTATGCGCGGTTACTATCCAATGCATTCACTACATGTAGGTTTGGAAAAGGGTATAAAAGTAACACTGTGTATTCAATAAATCGAAGCTTGCTTTATCAATCACATTGATTCTGGACTGCTTGCTTCCCTCGCCGCCGGCAGGGAACTACCACCCTGTGGGACCGACTTCTTTCATCTGTGAGGGAGATACCCCCATAAGGGTGACATTGACTGGCACCAAAGCAAAACGCCCACTCTTGAGAGAGCCACCACGTATTTGAGAGAATTAGCTGTGCAAGAGGTGATCATAGAATCACAGAATATTAGGGGTTGGAAGGGACCTCCAAAGATCATCAAGTCCAACCCCCCTGCCAGAGCAGGACCAAAAACTAGGGCAGATCACTCAGGAAGCCATCCAGACAGGTCTTGAAAGTCTCCAGAGAAGGAGACTCCACAACCTCTCTGGGGAGCCCTTTCCAGTGCTCTGTGACCCTCACAGTAAAGAAGATCTTCCGCATGTTGAGGTGGAACTTCCTGTGCTCGAGTTTTAATCCACTGCCCTCTTGACACCTAGCCCTCATGTATTTATAGACATTAATTAGATCCCCCCTCAGTCTTCTCCTCTAGACTGAAAAGCCCCAGGTGTCTTAGCCTTTCCTCATAAGGCTGGTGTTCCAGCCCCTTAATCATCCTCATAGCCCTCCGTTGGACTCTCTCAAGTAGATCCCTGTCCCTCTTGAACTGGGGAGCCCAGAACTGGACACAATACTCCAAGTGAGGTCTCACCAGGGCCGAGTAGAGGGGGAGGAGAACCTCCCTTGATCTGCTGGAGACACTCCTCCTAATGCACCCCAAGATACCATTGGCCTTCTTGGCCACCAGGGCACATTGTTGTCCCATGGATAACTTGTTGTCTACCAGGACTCCAAGGTCCTTCTCCACAGAGCTGCTCTCTAGCAGATCACCTCCTAACCTGTACTGTTACTTCCCTCCTCCAGGCTTCCTCTCTTGTATCCAGGGTCTGAAGTTCATAAGGGCTGGTCTTCGGAGTAAAGACTGAAGCAAAGGTGTTCAGCAGCTCTGCCTTCTCTGCATCCTCTGTTATCAGGGTTCCCACCTCATTCAGCAGTGGGCCCATATTTTCCCTATTCTTCCTTTTACTACTGATATATTTGAAGAAGCTCTTTTTGTTTTCTTTTACTTCCTTTACCAGTTTAAGTTCTAAGAGGCCTTTGGCCTTTCTTGTTGCCTTCCTACATACCCTGACAACATCCCTATTGTTCTCCCAAGTGACAAGTCCCTTCTTCCACAAACTGTAAATTTCTTTCTTCCACGAGACTTTCTTCAGAAGATCCTTGCTTATCCATGCAGGTCATTTGCCACCTCTACCCGATTTTTGACTCAAAGGAATGCACCTGTCTTGGGCTTGGAGGAAGTGGTATTTAAAAATCGACCAGCTTTCCTGGGCTCCCTTTCCTTCCAGAGTCTTAGCCCAGGGGATTCCTGCAAGGAGATCTTTCAAGAGTCCAAACTTATCCCTACAGAAGTCCAGGGTTGTAATCCTACTTATTGCCCTGCTTCTTCCTTGTAAAATACTAAACTCCACCATGTCATGGTCACTGTTGCCAAGGCTATTCCCAACCTTAATGTCCCCAACCAGACCTTCTTTATTTGTTAATACAAGGTCCAGCAGTGCATCTCTCCTTGTTGCTTCCTCCACTACCTGCATTAGAAAGTTATCATCAATGCACTGCAAGAACCTTTTGGACTTAACATGCTTTGCTGTGTGGGCGTTCCAGCAAATGTCAGGGTGATTGAAGTCACCCATAAGTACTAGGGAGTGTGATCTAGAGGCTACTTTCAGTTGACTGTAGAAGGCCTCATCAACATCTTCTTCTTGGGTTGATGGTTTAAAGTAGACACCCACAACAGTTTCACCTCCAATTGCATGTCCCTTAATTGTTACCCACAAGCTTTCAACCTGTCCTGCCTCCCTCCCTGGATAGAACTCAAAATATTCCAGTTGCTCTCATACATAAAGAGCAACACCACCACCTCGCCTTGTTGCTCTTTCCTAAATAGTACATAGCCATCCATGACAACATTCCAGTCATGGGAGCTGTCCCACCATGTTTCAGTGATTGTGATTATATCATAGCCATTCAACCTAATGCAGATCTCCAACTCCTCATGCTTGTTCCTCATACTCCATTGCATTGGTATATAAGCATTTCAGAGAGGGAGTCAAACAATTAGCTTTCACTTTTGGTATCTGACCATTCCCAGCCACTTCCCTGATTAGCAACCTATTCACGAGCCCTGTGTTTTTGTTGTCGTCTTTATCTCTGTTTCTCACCTCAAGTGTGATGGCAGACAGAAGATCATCCTTAGGTTCATCTCTAGTGAGGCTGGTTTTATCCCCATCCTCCTTCGAGCCTAGTTTAAAGCCCTTTCAACAAGCCCTGCCAGCTCCTGGGCAAGAATCCTTTTCCCCCTTGGAGACAGATGTATTCCATCTGTCACCTGCAGACCCGGTGCCATAAAAACTTCCCCACGATCAAAGAACGCAAATTGATTAGGTGTGTTTTCCATCCTCTTACAGTATTTGTCCTTACCACTTGAGGGATTGATGAAAACACCACCTGTGCACCTGAGCCTTCAACCAGTTGCTCCAGTGCCTTCAAGTCCTTTTTAATAGCCTTTGGACTTCTCTCTGCAATCTCGTCATTACCAACCTGGATGACTAGCAAAGGGTAATAATCAGAGGGCTGCGCCAGATCAGAGCATTTCCTTTTAACATCTTTAATCCGAGCCCCAGGGAGGCAGCAGACTTCCCTGTGGGATGGGTCAGGTCGACAAATAGGCCCTTCTGTTCCCCTCAGAAGAGAGTCACCCACCACAATTACTCTCCTTTTCTTCTTAGTTGAAGAAGTTGTAAAGCATGGGGGTGAGTGACAAGCCCTGGGTGACTCACTAGATGAATCTATCTCTCCATCTTCATTTGCCTGGCCCTGAAATTCCAAAGCCCCATACCTATGAAGGGAAAAAAGGCATTTAGGCGAGGGCACCCATTAGCCCCCCATCGGTTATTAATAGTAGTAACTGCATGATTCATCCGTTGGTCCCAATGGGACTCTTGGGGACGGATTAGTTTTTTGATCATTCCATTTGTTCTTTCCACAACCCCATTTGCTTGTGGGTAGTATGGGGTGTGGAATGTCCATTTGATATCCTCCCTTTTTGCCCAACTTTGGACTAGCTGGGATGTGAAATGTGTTCCATTATCAGACTGGATATTTTTTTGGCTTGGGCAAATTACTAAAGGTTTTTTCCAGAAATCTCAAGGTAGTTACCCCATTTGCTTTTAGAGTGGTGTGGGGAACGGTCCATCTTCTCTCCCCCCACATAAGACTAAACAAAATGCCTTTCAAGCCAGCAAAACAAGAGTGGCACCTTTTTACTGATTTAGCCAAGGACAGACTGGAACAGGCCTCTTGCTCTACCAGATAACTCCACAGCAAGAAAAACAGCATAAGGGTTACGATAACTGGCAGAAAAGTGGACAACAGGTTAAAGACTGCCTCTAACAGAGCACGTACTTGGCCAGTGCTAATTGGCTAATTTGAACAGTGGTACTTTCTCAAACAGTGATTTCTGATTTATAAAAGAGGGCAAGATCCGCAGGCCGGGGCTCTCTGCCTGACCGGAACGAGACCCTGCTGCAGTACCTGGACCTGCCTGGAACTCCAGCCTCGCTGTCCGGAGGAGCCGAGAGGGAAGGGGGGGGCTGCCCCGCGACCGCTGCCCGGAGAAGCCAAAGGGAGGGGGCCGCCTGTGCCCACTCCGCGGGGATCGTGCCCGCTCCCCGGGGACCCTGCCTGCCCAGCCTAAACCAAACCGGACCAAAGTAGGAGCTTGCACAGCCTGCATTCGCCACCTGCTTCGGGACTAGGGCCGTGCTTGCTGCAGCTGCTGCTGCTGGGAGGGGTCGCCCCGGTTACCGGGAAGCCGGCTCCCCCACGGATCTCCTGCCGAGCCTGCCAGCGCATCCCGGGAACCACTCGCTACGGAAGGAGGGTAAATACACACACACACACACACACACACACACACACACTCTAACTTTCCTGCCAGGCTCAACTCCTACCCTTTCACTCCATTGATTTTACACTCCTCCTCGGAGTGTGCATTTAATAAGACCACAGCACCTTTGAATCCCTTTTCCAATATACACCTAGACAACCTCTCCTGAACCTTGTTCCCTTAATTAGTGTTGACCCTTAATAAACCGATTAATTTGTAAACTAAACATTGGTCTCAGTAGCAATTTGTGAGCGTGGTGGGGGGGTATTCTAATCTACCCTCTAAGATACGGTCCCGCAGTGGCCGTTCCTCTGTGAGAGGCGAACGCCACATGTGACCCTCGGGCTCATTCACAAACCTCTCCACATTGGGGGAAGAAGTCGCGGAAACATCCTGACAGCCGGTAGCCCCCCAATACCGGCCCGCGACAAGTGGCTTCTGCACAGGTGAGACCTGAGACTACCTCTACCATGACAATAGCATATTGTTTATTCCCTGATCTGCGAAAGGGTCCAATGTAGTCCACCTGCCAGGTGGACCACAAGGATTTTCCTTCACGCAGATGGAGACTGTCTGTTGTTAGGGGATGTTCCCCCATGCGAATTTTACACAGCTCACATTCTGAAATTGCAGTTTTGGCTTGTTCACGTGTAACAGGCCATCCACGTGCTTGAGCTTCCCTGTAGAAGTCTAAGGTTCCTGAATGGCCTCTCTTAATGTGGAGCCATTCAAGCAGTCTTCCCCATTCAGACTTCTCACCCTGAGCAGTGGCTTCTAGGATTTCTAGTACACTGATCCGGGCCAGCTCATCAGCTTCCTTATTAAAGAAAGATGCTTCATCCTTTAAAACTGATTGGTGGGAAGGCACCCATCCAACGTGGAAATTTGGGATTTGATTTAGCTATGCCCAATATCTGCTGCCATTTTTCTTTCTGCCACACTGGGACCCGGTTGATTTCCCAATTGTTATGTTCCCAGTGTGTTATCCACTCCATACAGCCCTTAAAGACTGCAAAGGAGTCTGTGTAAATGTACACAGCTTCCTTAGAGGCTTGTTCTTTTACAAACACATTAAAGACAGCATCCAGCTCTCCTACTTGGGCACTACCTTTATCTTGATTTACTATTTGTTCACCTGTGGAGGGCTTTATAGCAGCAGATTTGAAAAACCAATTTTTGCCTTCCCTTCTGGAAGAGGCATCAGTGAACCAGGTGTTGGTCATCCCATCTTTATATTCTGGAGCCTCTTTAATTGGACTGGGAGTTTTCATTATTAAATCTTCTTCATTTTTTGAGCCAATTGGGTCCTGTATTTTCAATTCCTTGTCAGGACTTTCCTCAATTTGGAATAGGCCTGAATAATATTCAATTTGACTGTACCATTTCCTAATCGTACCCTTTTGAGATATTCCTTCTGGAGGGGCCCTTCCAGACAGCACTTGCTTTACTACTTTAAAAGGGCCTTGGAGGATCACCTTTTGTTTTTTAATAATTTTGTTCGCTTCTTGTAGTGCTGTACAAACAGTCAATAACCCCTTCTCCAGAGTGGAGTATCATTTTTCTGAATCTTTGAAACTTTGGGAATAAAAACCAATTGGTCGGGTGCTCCCATTAGGTCCCCGTTGCCAAAAATGGTATGACAAAGCACTGGCAGAGAATCCCCACTCTATTATTATTGGATCCTCTGGGTGGAGAGGCCCCAGAGTTTGGTATGTTTGTACCTCCAATAATAATAGTTGGAGTGCCTCATTGTGGGATTGTTCCCACTCCCAATGATGGTTTTTCTTTAATAAATCATATAAAGGACGAGCAATAATGGAAAGGTCCGGTATATGTTTCCTCCAGTACTGGAGGGTACCAAGAATTTCCTGTAGCTCCTTTTTGTTTGTAGGTGCTTTTATTTCCCCAAGGTGGGATAAGGTATCTGAGGGAACATTCCATGTGCCTCCCTTCCACCTTATCCCCAGAAATTTTACCTCTTGGGATGGGGGTTGCCTTTTCTCCTCAGGGATCTCTATTTGCATACCTGTTAGATGCCCAATTATGGCATCATAAACCACCTGCACCTCCTCCTCACTCTGGCCCCCTACCAGTACATCATCAATATACTGATAGACTTTAACTTTGCTGTTATCCTTGATGACAGGTATTTCTTCAAGTTCACGCGCAAGTGCGTGATGGGCCAGCGTGGGTGAGTGCTTGTATCCCTGGGGTAGCCTAGTAAAAGTGTATTGCACACCATCCCAAGTAAAGGCAAAATATTTCTGATCCTCAGGATCAATGGGAATTTGAAAAAACATATATTTGATATCAAGAGAGGCGAGCACAGGATGTGCTGCCTCTTGTACCTCCAATATTATGTCTGCAATATTTGGCACAGCAGCTGTTAGGGCTTCTGTGTTACTATTCAATTTCTGGAAATCAACCGTCATTCTCCACTTTCCATTTGGTTTTCTAACAGGCCAGATTGGCGAGTTAAAGGGAGAATGGCAGGACACAATAATGCCTTTTTGCTTCAACTCGCTGATTACCTCTTTTATGCCCTCTTTTGCAGCAATTGGGATTGGATACTGCCGCACATTTGTGATCCTGCTTTGGGGCAGACGGGGAGCACTTTTTAGCAACCTAACTTTGAGTGTGGGCATGCCAAAATTCCAGAAATGGCCATTTTCATCTCTCCATGCTCAGGCCATAAGAACATCCATTCCTAATAAATTATAAGGAATGTCACCCACGATCATCTGGGTCCGAATGGTCTCATCTTCCCCTGGCAATTTCAGGGTTACTTTTGCTGTTTTTTGTAAAGTGGGCTTGCCAAATGCACCACTAACAAATATTGGTTTTAGAGATGCATTGATGCCACATTGGTCAGCTACATCTGCTCTTAGTGTGGAGATTTGTGCTCCTGTGTCAACCACAAATGTAACAGGATGGCATTTTGGTCCAACAGCACAAGTAAGTTCCAAGTCCCCATTTTTGTTTTGAACAAGTCTTAACACATTTTGCCAATCTTTTGGAGGACTTGAGGTTTTAGAGCCTGATTGGTTTGTTTGCCAATCTTGTTCCTCTTGTGGGGTGGCCTCCCAGGGTCCACTCAGGGGGTCAGTCAAATTGACTGTGTTTGGATTATCCCCTTTCCCCTCCCTCTGCTGTCTTTTTGACCTCTTTTTGTTGGCAGAGGGAGGGCTATTTAGTTTCCCTGATTCTTTTTGTGGGATTTCTTCCCCGGATTGGGCTTTGCAGGCCACTCCTCAATTAGCATTTTGAGGTGACTGTAAGAGTAATTTTGGGCTAAAAGCCCAGGTGGGATACCCTTACGCTTAGCTTCCTCCTTTAGCTGAGCATAAGGCCCTGTATCACCCTGTGACAAAGTATTCTTATGCTCAGGGCATTGATCCTTATGTGTGCTGTGGGTTTGCTGCCTTTTACCATTTTTATTCTTGCTAATTATTTGCCACTCACCCCGTGACTCCCTTCGCTGTTGCACAGGGCTCTGAGGTGGCATGGCAGCTATGGCAGCATATGAGGGCTTTTGGTCGTTTACCAGAGACTGAATAGCTACCTGTCTGGTGGCAGCAGGCTTCCGGGTCAGTTCTACCTCGGGCATACCATATGTTCTTGAATAGTCAGTAAGTTCCCAGGCTAGATCTGCCCATGTGTAACCCTGTGCCTCAAACAAGGTTCTAATTTTTTCTTTAATGCCAATGGCTATGCCTTTCAATGACTCAGGTAGCCCACGAATCAGAATATTCATACGGTCAGGGTTAATTCTGATATTAAGAGGATTTCCTTCATGAGGGACCAGCTCATGATTATATACCAATTGAATAGTAGCTGCTTTATGAATGTTGTCCAAAAGTCTGGACGAGTCACCTCTCAACACAGCGGGTTCACCCCGTGAAAGGGGGTCAATAAAGCCCATGTTGTAGGCAAGCCTTTGTGTGATGGTCCATGGATATCTGGGATCTCCTGTTGTCAACAGTATTCCTGATCCCCAGTATCCTGAGGCTTCTTCCTCAGTTAACATGATGTTGTCTCCCCCTGAAGCAGATACTCGAGTGACATACTCCATATTTGTTTCAGAAGGGAGGCGGCTATATTGCCTTTTTAATTGTGCTATCTCCATTGGAGTGTACATTGTCTCCTTATATACCACATTTTTCTGTTTGACTTCACCCTCGCCGTGGTATGAAATATCTGTACGCACGACTAGGCGAAGACGTTTGTGCTTTATTTTGTGCTTTTCCCCTTCCTCCTCTGAACTATCAGTATTATAGGAGGAAGAGGAGAAAGAGGAAGCACTTTCTAGTTTAGTAGCCAGATATTGAAATTTCTTTTCTAATTTGTCCATTCTTTTATTGATCAGTTTTGTCATTTCGCATGTAAGGGATTCCAATCCTCCCTCTGCCTTACTATGCATAAGAGCAGAGGGGTGTGGTGTTGTGTGTGTTGGTACACTGGCTGGTGCTTGCCCCTCCTGTGCAGTGGGTGTAACCTTGTAAGTGGGTGTCACCTGATAGCTGCAGGGCACTTCCTCCGGGGGAGCTGTTGGTGTTATGGGAGGAGTTGCTACCCTGAGGGGAAGAGATAAGGGTGGTGCTTGCTCTGTTGTATAGTCAGAGCTTAGCTCCTCACTTAAAGGACGGCATTTTCTATGAGGAACACACCCCTCAACATCAGAGTAGTATTCAAAGTCAGACTCCCTAGAGTCTGAGTTTTCCTGACATTGAACAGAATCATCAAATTTGGCCGAATTATTAGATTTTAGAGTGGCCGATTCATTGCAAAGTTCCTCGTTTTCTTTCCAAATTACTATAGCAAGGGTAAAGAATGTTCGTGCATTAAGGCAATCTATACCTCACTTTTTAATGACTTTTTTATATATACATTGGAATTTTTACTCCCCCCTCCAGGTATTGCAAATCCTCTGCTAATTCAGCTAATTTCCCTTTCTTGTATTTCTTTAATACCATAGAAAATAATTGTGGTGAGGGAAGGAAACCGTGGGCATTCAGGTGTTTCTGAAAAGGTATCACAATAGGACACTGCTCAAGTTCTTGTTGTACATTTAACCTATTCTGAGCCTCCTTTTCTGTGGTGCAAACAGCACCATTGGCTGCATTACTGCTGAATTCTGCTCCCATTGTTACTTGGCTTTGTTCTTATTAGAAACACAGTGAGCACGACAAGATACTCCCCAGATCCCGCTTCTGACACCAGAAATTAATATGTCGTGATCGGCAACCTATTATATCTCCTTTTTGGAGTGAATTTAACTGATCGGGATCTGCCGAGAGGTCCGCACGCAGCGCTCGCCTCTCACAGAGGAGCAGTGAACTTCGGCACTGACTTTTCGGGTGAGACTCTTGTTCAATGCTCACTAGTGTTTCCAGTAACAGCAGCCAATCCCCAATTAGAATTTACAAATACACGGTTTATTGAAGGGAAAAATAAAACAATTTGGGGCAGGAGACTCAAAGAGAGTAATTGAAAGACATAGATCTGTAAAATATCTTTAAGACACCAAATACCAAGAACTTACATATGCTCTAATACTTATATATAGATAAGCCTTATTTACACACCTAGATTAATTATTATCACCACACAGAGGGGAAGAGGAAAGAGGGATATGCCCGACGCTTGTCCCGTACAGGGTCACGGTTTGCGTGCAGGTAAGTGAGACAGGAACACCTCAGGGAGAGAATTACACCCCAAAATACAATCCCTTACTTTGTTCCTGAGATAGTCTAGGTACTTTTACCTAGCAAAGGGCGAGGCGGGACGAGCCGGGAGCTGGGACTAGCAGGTAAACAGGAGCGGGAACAGGAGCGGGGACCTCTGGCTGGCAGGCACCCCTAAGGCGCAGGTCACCCCCCAAAAGCAAGCAGCAGCAGCTTCAGTGTCCGTCCAAAAGCACGCCCCCAAAGCGGCATGCCCGCTGTCTCTTTTATGGGTCTCCTTTGCTCCCAATTGGCCAGTCTCTTGTTTCTGGGGCTTCTCAGCCAATCGGGCAGGGACTTTTTCCCGCCACTGCTGTTACCAGGCTGACTTGCGGGTTGCAACATTGTTGCCATTTTCCCACCACTGCTCCTCTCTAGCTAGCAGCTAGCTACCTCCCTCATGGCGTCCGAGTTGTTGTTTTCTGGCAGAGGAGGCAGGCAGGAGAGGGTTTAAACTGCCACGTGGAGCAGCCATCTTTAAGCCAGTTATGACTGCTGACCTAAAGGGCATATTATGTTCGTGTGAGGAAAGGTCTGGTCCTTCACACTTGCTTACTACCCTGACCCATGAACTTACTTGGTTTACTGTTCTAGATTTAAAGGATGCCGTCTTTTGTCTCCCTCTCCACGAGTCTAGCCAGAGGCTATTCGCCTTTGAATGGGAAAACCCTAAAAGCGGCCATAAAACCCAATTAACCTGGACGGTGTTGCCTCAAGGTTTCAAGAACAGTCCCACGATATTCGATATTCGGCAATCAACTAGCCAAAGATCTTGAAAGTTGGGACCAGCCATCCCACAAAGGCAAGGTTCTTCAATATGCAGACGACTTGCTTGTAGCCACAGAAACTAGAGAAGGTTGTACAGCCTGGATGGTGAGTCTCTTAAACTTTTTGGGCTTACAGGGGTACCGGGTCTCCCAGAAGAACGCACAGGTAGTACAACAGCAGGTTGTTTATTTGGGCTATGAAATCAGTGCAGGGGTCCATACCCTAGGACAAAGCCGAAAGGAGGCAATTTGCCAGACACCACAGCCCAGGACTGTGAAAGAACTACGCACCTTTTTGGGCATGACTGGATGGTGCAGGCTCTGGATTTACAACTATGGGCTCCTGGTGAAACCTTTGTATGACCTTATCAAGGTATGCAAGAGCAAACTGAAGTGGACCCCAGAAGCAATCAGGGCCTACACATTTAAAAAGAGCCTTAATGTCAGCACCCGTGCTCGGACTTCTGGACGTGAGTAAACCTTTCCTTTTATTCTCGCATGAGAAACAGGGAATCGCCTTGGGAATACTAGCCCAGGACCTCGGGCCCTATCGAAGTGCTGTGGCCTATTTCTCCAAACAATTGGATGAGGCTGCAAAAGGGTGGCCAGGGTACCTCAGAGCAGTGGCAGCTACTATCTTGTATATTCAGGAAGCTCGTAAGTTCACCTTGGGCCAGAAAATGGCTGTGCTTGTCTCTCACACAGTGTCGGCAGTCTTGGAAGCTAAAGGCGGTCATTGGTTATCACCACAGAGGTTCCTGAAATACCAGGCTATCATGGTAGAACAAGATGACGTAGAGATAGTGGTGACTAATATTGTGAACCCAGCTTCTTTCTTAGATGGCAACCAAGGGGAGATTGTGGAACATGACTGCTTAGACACTATTGAAGCAGTATACTCCAGCCGTCCAGACCTAAAGGACACTCCATTGGAGGGAGTCGAAGACTGGTTCACAGATGGAAGCAGTTATATGGTGAGCGGCACCCGATACTCAGGATATGCTGTTACCACAACTGACAGGGTCCTAGACTCTGGACCGCTACCTGCTTCAACCTCGGCTCAGAAAGCAGAAATAATTGCCTTGACAAAGGCCCTTGAGAAAGCTAAAGAACTGAGAGTCAACATATGGACTGATTCTAAATATGCATTTGGAGTGGTGCATGCTCATGGAGCCATTTGGAAGGAGAGAGGACTCTTGAACTCTCAGGGAAAAAACATTAAGCATGCCACAGAAATTTTGAAACTCCTGGAAGCTGTCCAATTACCAGAAAAAGTGGCTATCATGCATGTAAAGGCACACCAGAAAGTACAGTCGGCCATAGAAAAAGGCAATGAGTTCGCAAACAGAGAGGCAAAACGAGTGGCGCGGGTGGAACAGGTAACCGAGGGAGCGCTAATTCCAGATGGTAAGGTCATACTGGAGGGAAAACCTCACTATAATAAGGAAGACCTTAAACTTATAGGGGATTTAGATGGGGAATATAACCAGGATGGATGGGCAGTTACTCCACAGCAGAAAATTATAGTCCCCTCACACATGATATGGTTAGTAGTTCGAGAGGAACATAGGAAAGGTCATTGGGGAGCAGAAGCACTGTACAAATATTTCATTGGGAAAATCATTGCCAGAAACCTGTATACAACAGTGCAACAGGTGACACAACAGTGTGATCTTTGCCTTCAGAGTACCCCCAAAGGAGGCCCAAAACTGGAAATGGGCCAGATAGGCAGAGGTAACCTGCTTGGACAACAATGGCAAATTGATTTCTCGGAACTCCCAAGAAAAGGAGGGTACCGGTATTTGTTGGTATTAACTGATACTTTTTCAGGATGGCCAGAAGCATTTCCTTGCAGGACGGCAAAAGCTTGGGAGGTTACCAAAGTCTTGTTACAAGAAATCATTACAAGGTTTGGTGTACCCTCAGCAATGTCCTCAGATAGGGGACCACACTTTATATAAAAAATAGTTCAACAAGTGAGCTTACAACTAGGGATTGACTGGCAACTGCATACTCCCTACCGGCCTCAATCGAGTGGCCAGGTAGAGAAAATGAATCACTTGATCAAGCAACAGATTGTAAAATTGGGGCAGGAAGCAAGCTTGCCTTGGCCACAATCCCTGCCTCTGGCTCTTTTACGAATCAGAACAAGGCCTAGAGCCAGGGAGGGAGGGAGTTCTTTTGAAATCCTGTATGGAAGGCCATATTCTGTAAGGATGGGAACATCATCACAAACAGGGGAAGAGCAATTGAATGAGTACCTCATAGAGCTGAGCAAACAACTTAGAAAGATTGAAAAACATGTATACAGCACAAGGGGCAGGGGACTTGATGGGCCAGCACATAAGATATCTCCTGGCGATTTTGTATATGTAAAGTCTCTTGCAGACAAGACTCTGGAACCGCAGTGGGAAGGACCATTCCAAGTGCTGCTGACCTCCTTCACAGCCATCAAGATCAGGGAACAGAGTGCCTGGATCCATCACTCCAGAGTGAAAAGGGCACACAGAACCCCATGGAAGGTTACTCAGGTGCAGCCTGGAAAATTGTATTTTACACGCTGCTGATCCTCATAGAGGCTTGGGATCACAATCAATATATTATGGTAATCAATAGGGTGGCAAGGACATTGAATATTAGTGATTGTTGGATATGTACTGCGCTGCCTCAAGGCAGCATGAGATGCCGTCCTGTGGATACATGGCAAGCCGGTCTAAGTGGAAGTGGCCCTTTGATGACACAGGGCATGGTGTAGGGTACCACTGTAACAGCCACAATGATACAGAGGTTAGGGAGCCAAGGTTCAAAATACAACCCTTGGTCAATTCTACTATTATATACAGACAAATGCCCTCTGCACTTGATGTGGGTAAATTCCAACTAAATGTCACAAGCTGGAACTGGACAACATGTAAACCACCAAAGCGCACAGGTATAGGGAAGCAGGATCCCTGTAAGGACATTACTCTAGGCATTGCTATTAAAAATACTTTTGATTGCCTACCCCAGGGAATGTGGTGGCTTTGTGGAGATGGAGTCGCCAGAAAGGCATTGCCTTTGAAATGGAAGGGGGAAGGTGGAGTAGGATACCTCACCCCACAAGGGAATATATTTAACCATTCAGCATTACAGGGAATCTTATGTACACCTTGGAGAATAGTAAAAAGAGTAATGAATCCACTAGTGGAAAGGGGAACGGGTTTTCATAGCTTTGTCCGGTGGTTCCTTCCCTGGCTAGGAGTAAGCAAATTGGAAAAGGCTATAATAAATATTTCAGCCACCATGGAGGATGCATTAAACCTCACAGCAGATGCTCTTTTAAGATTACAGAAGGAAGTTACCTCCCTCCAAGGAATAGTCGTGCAGAATAGAATAGCCTTGGATCTGTTGTTGGCCAAAGAAGGGGGGGTATGCACGGTCATCAACCAGTCCTGCTGTGCATATGTTGATGAAAAGCGACAGGTACAGACAGACATACAAAAGATTTGGGAAAAGGCTCATGTATTACACCTGGTGGCCCAGGACAATACTTCTTGGGGATTTACAGAGTTATGGGAGGAACTTAACTTCATGGCTTCCTGACTTTGCTTGGCTAAGACAACTGTTTATGGTATTAGTGGGGCTATTAATTTTAGGAACTCTAATCTGTGTACAGTTAAAATGTTTTCTCTGGTGCTCTCAGAGCACTGGAGATACTTATAGTAATTGGAAAAAGCATCACTTGCATCAAAAGTTGGAATCTAACAAATATTTTCAAAAGATGCTTGACAAAGAATCTATGTATTAGTGTAAAGTAAAATAATTTACTAATTATATAGAAAAGGGGGGAACTGATCTGAGGAAAACCAGATGGCCTCCCTTGGTAAAAAAGGACTAACACATAAGGAGTAAACAGGATGGCATTGCTTAGCATAGATAAGGCTTGGAATGTATAGATAAGGCTTGGAATGTATAGATAAGGCTTGGATTGTGAGGGAGGGTGTTGTGTGAGAGGATGTTCCCCCAGAAACTTGCTGAGAAAGCAAGAACGTGGAGCAGACCCCAGAAAGGAATGCCGAGAGGTGAAAAGCGCACAGCGAGGAAGACATACAGCCTTCATCCCAGAGACCCTCGCCCGCGACCACCAGAAGACACTGTGCAGGTGCAACAAGGAGGAGCTGGGGGGGGGCAAATATGACAATGATTTCCGGGAACTAATTGTAATAACCCCTCCCTATCCTCGGACACCTAATGTATATGCAACAACATGGATGAATATGTATTACTTTGTGTCATATAACGAGCCTGCCAACAGCTGTAGGGTGTGCCCGCTTATGGAGGAGCGATCCCCCGTGCACCCAGTGCTGAATAAACATACCTTCTTTATAACCTTACTGGTTGTAAAGTCGTTATTCCGCACGTCATAAGTGTCTTCCTCCTCCTTGCTAAGCCACATGCAGCACAGGGACCAAGCACATATATCAACACCCTGAGCCACGTTTGGGATTGCAACAGGAAGAGCTGACTCAGAGGCATGGCCAGACATTCAAAAGAAGGTACAGAAAGTAGAAGGCTGGAGTGAGAAACCGCTCGAGGAGTTATTGAGAGAAGCACAGAAAGTGTATGTGAATCGGGAGGAAGAGAAACAGAAACAGAAGGTTAAAAGGATGGTTTGTACAATGGACCAGGTTGTGAAGCAGAGACTCGAACCCATAGTGCAAGAGAGAGAGAGAGAGAGTGGAAACGGAGCCGAGGAAAGAGAGAACGGAGAATGAGAGCGAGAAGTGCAGAACGAAGTAGGAAATTATCAGGACAAAGATTGTCTGGTAACCTCCCTTCAGCTGGATGTTATAACTGTGGCAAGCTGGGACATTTTAAAAAGCAGTGCCCAGACTTGAAGAGAGAAGGGAGGGTGATGTCAATGATGCATCTTGAAACTCAGGGGTTCTCTCAGTCCCACCCAGAGCCCTTGATAAATATAAAGGTGGGACCCCAGGAAGAAGGGGTAATCTTCTTGGTGGATACAGGAGCGAGCAGAACTTCTTTAAACTATGTTCCTCCTGGGCTAAAGTTAACCTGTCAACTAGTGTTTGTTGCAGGAATAGAGGGAGAAAAGTTTGGAGTTTTTACATTTGAACCTACAAGGCTTAAAATTGGGAATAGAAAAGCCCAGGGACTGCTGTTGCTGTATGTTCCCGAGGCAGGGGGTAACCTATTGGGCAGGGACATGATTATACAATTGGGCTTGCAAATTAGAACTCACTCAGAATGTATGGTTATTGCTATGAATGTGTTAACAGAACAAGATGAGGCTGGAATAGATCCCTTGGTGTGGGTCAGAGATGGTAGTAGAGGAGGCTTGAGCATAACCCCTTTGAAAATTGCATTGCAAAAGGCAAATGAGGTGGTGAGGCAAAAGCAATATCCCATCTCTATTGAAGGAAAAAGGGGTCTTCAGCTGGTAATTAAAACCTTGCTCAAAGATGGGCTATTAGAACCCTGCATGTCTCCTTTTAATACACCTATCTTACCAATACTGAAGTCTGATGGATCTTACAGACTGGTAAACAGTAAAGGGAAGGAGTTGGCCCATGGAGAACTTTTTCAGCAATTGCTGCAGAATCTGATGCTGCCAGAAGAAGTAGCAGTAGTGCATGTTAATGGGCATCAGAAAGGAAACTCCCCACAAGCTAGAGGTAACAGGCTGGCAGATGAAACTGCTCGAGAAGCAGACCTACAAGCAGAAGTAATAACAATGAATTGTGTCATTCCTGAGGTGCCAGCTCCAAAGACAACTCCAATTTTTGAAGAAAAAGAAAAAGAGGCAATTAAGAAACTGGGGGCAACAAAACAGAATGGAAAATGGTTACTCCCAGACGATAATGTTAAACAAACAAACCATGAGGGAAATATTAGCTGTTCTGCATCAAGGTAGCCATTGGGGAACACAAGCCATGTGTGACCTGGTGCTACGAAAATATGGGTGCATTGGAATTTATACAATAGCTAAGCAAATTTGTGAAGGATGTATGGTTTGTAGAAAGATCAACAAAAAGGTGCTAAAAAGGCAACCAACAGGGGGGCGAGCTCTAGCTTTAAGACCTTTTCAGAGTATTCAAGTACCAAAGATAGGCAGAGCTAAATATTTACTGGTTCTAGTAGATCATCTAACAGGGTGGGTAGAAGCATTTCCTCTCAATACGGCTACTGCAGCAACAGTGGCAAGGGTAATCCTGGAACAGATCATTCCCAGATATGGGATAGTGGAAAATATTGATTCAGATCAGGGAAGTCACTTTACCTCCAAAGTGTTGCAGGACTTAATGAACAGCCTGGGTATTTCTTGGGATTTCCATACCCCTTGGCACCCTCCTTCTTCTGGAAAGGATGAATCAGACCTTAAAAAAGCAGTTGTCAAAGTTAATGCTGGAAACTAAATTGCCTTGGACTAAGTGTCCACCTATTGCTCTGCTAAGAATCAGGACTGCTCCTCGCAAAGACATAGGGGTGTCACCTTATGAAATGTTGTTTGGACTGCCATATTTAGGCAAAGGTGATGGACTTCCACAGTTCAAAACTAAAGATGTTTTTCTGAAGAACTGTATACTCGGGTTGTGGTCTTCTTTGTCCTTCCTTAGGCACCAAGGGTTCTTGGCGCAGACTCCGCCCTTGGAATCTGCAGTGCATTGATGCCAGCCTGGAGACTGGGTCCTGGTTAAATCCTGGAAAGAAGCCAAACTCCAACCAACCTGGGAAGGACCACTTCAAGTTCTGTTGACTACAGAGACTGCCATCTGGACAGCTGAGAAAGGGTGGACTCATTATACCTGACTCAAAGGATCAGTAGAGGCTCCACCTGAGAAGGAACAGTGGCAGGCCTACCCAGCTGAAAACCCCTTGTGCCTTAAACTGAAGAAGCACTAGAATTGATCCATGCTAACTGATGAAGTAGAGTTTGTAGTAATTCTGGTTATTGCAGTTATTGGGTTAATGTTTATCTGTTGTGTGGAAAAACATCGGTTCTGTGGGCATAAAAGGAGAAGAGAACCTTTTAGTGAAAATGAGGGGGATCATCATAATAGTGAGTTGTTGTCTGTGGATCCAAAAGTAGTAACCTTGACAGAGGTCAAGGATGTAAAGCAAACCTTTGAAATTGAAACTGGATATGGAGAGACAAATGCCTGGGTAGAATGGGTCAAATATACAGTGCAAAGTTTGAATCAAAGTAATTGTTATGCTTGTGCCTCAGGGAGGCCTATGAAACAGATAGTTCCTTTTCCATTGGGGTGGAGCAAAGACCCACAGGGAATGAAATGCATGATTGCTTTATATCAAGACACAACTGCATGGGGTGATGAGGCTTGCAAGTCTCTATCGCTGCTTTTTCCTGCTGTACAGATCAAGGACCTCAGAGTGCCTTCTGCTTTCTCTGTAGTGCCCGGTAACCATACAGCTTGTCTCTCACGATATCTCGGAGCTTTGGAGATGTGTATTGAGTCACTGAATGTGACTGGTGACAAAGCAGGAAGCTACTCAGCTATGAGTGTCCCCAGGGCAGATCTGTGGTGGTATTGTGGAGGAAAAATTCTAAGGTCTGTGCTCCCTTACAATTGGAAAGGTACGTGTGCTCTTATTCAATTGGCCATTCCATTCACCCTGGCATATGTAAAAGAGCCTCATGTTGGGAGAGAGAGAACAAAAAGAGGTCTAGGGATATCATTTGATGATAGGATTTACATTGATGCTATTGGGGTCCCCAGGGGAGTTCCTGATGAGCACAAAGCTAGAAATCAGATAGCTGCAGGATTTGAATCCTTCCTGTTCTGGTGGGTAACAGTCAACAAAAATGTGGATTGGATAAATTATATTTATTATAATCAACAAAGGTTCATCAACTATACGAGGGATGCAGTCAAAGGAATTGCAGAACAACTGGATGCCACCAGCAGGATGGCATGGGAAAATAGAATAGCATTAGACATGATACTGGCAGAAAAGGGGGGTGTATGTGTAATGATGGGGAATAAGTGCTGTACTTTTATTCCAAATAATACTGCCCCTGATGGTACAATAACTAAGGCACTGCAAGGACTCACTACTCTGGCAGATGAATTAGCAGAAAATTTGGGAATAGATAGCTCGCCCACTGGATGGTTAGAGTCCTGGTTTGGGAAATGGAAGGGGATGATAATTTCCATTTTAACATCCTTAATTATAATGACAGGAGTATTGATTGCAATAGGATGCTGCATAATCCCATGCGTACGAGGTCTTGTTCAACGTCTCATTGAAACTGCTTTATCAAAGCAAATGTCTCTACAGCCACCTTCATACGCTGAGACAATGCTATCATTATTAGATGAGCAAAATCCAGACTGTCTCTCCCCTGAAGAGAGATGTGAAATCATGTTGTCCGAACTAGAGGCATCTTACAGAACAACTTGAGATAATGCAAAAAGCAACAGTAGGGTAAATAAAAGAAGGGGGAATTGTTAGAAATTAAATGTAGTGATTTTGCATTCTAGTGTTAGAAACATAGTGTCAGGTTTGGTTTTTTTTTTTTTATATATATATATATATATATCCTAGTGTTAGGAATATAATAGTTTGTTTGAGATAAGTGAGATATCTGCACATTCCAAGAACACCGGGAGTGGTTTACAGCCCAAGAAACTGAGGGAGTGGATTGGGCTCCATCTGAGGAAGAAGGATTTATGGCCTAAGATAAGACCGAACAAAGCCACTTCTATGTTGCTCCTCAGGGCAGGATGACACCAGTAGATTGTTAATTGGGAAGGCAGCCAAGGGGGCAAGAAAGGTCAAAATTTGACCTTAAAAGGTAAAAAGTAACCTGCTAGAATGGAATGTGTAAACAGGGGCGGGAAACTTATAGGATAATTTGAAGCGTCGGATGGGCTGTAAACCCTGGAGTACCCAGCCAGTGGGGAAACAGGGGAGGGAACTTTGCGTCGGGAATAGGGAATATAAACCGTTATTCACCTTGCTATGGGTGTGCCTACTTGCTTAGGTCACCCATTCTTGCAAGAATGTAAATAAACTGTGCTTCGCTGAAGGATCTGTGTGGGCCTGCTCATTGGCGCGACAAACGTTTCTCACATGGGCACCACTTGAAAAAGAGTAGCCCCATCCTCTTGACACCTCGCCTTTAAGTATTTATAAGCAGTGATAAGATTCCCTCTCAGTCTTTTATTTGCCAGGCTAAACAGACCCAGGCCTCTCAGCCTTTCCTCGTGAGAGAGATGCTCCAGTCCCCACATCATCTTTGTAGCCCTCCTCTGGACTCTTTCCAGTAGCTACTTGTCTGTCTTGTACTGGGGAGCCCAGAACTGGACACAATTCTCCAGATGTGGCCTCACCAGGGCAGAATAGAGGGGGAGGATGACCTCCCTTGACCTGCTGGCCACACTCTTCTTCATGCACCCTAGGATTCCATTGGCCTTCTTGGCCACAAGGGCACATTGCTGGCTCATGGCTAACTTCTTGTCCACCAG